>NC_080723.1:3952500-4135000 GCF_019097595.1 Hemibagrus wyckioides | reverse complement strand
TCAAAGATGTACAATATAAATTTCTTATCAAATGTAGAATTCATTTTTTATCTATATCTATCTCCATGCACACCAACACAAATCAGCCATAACTAGCTGATTATGGCCACAAATAACATAATTAGCCACAAACCACCTGCCGATTATTCTGTTATTGTGTCCGTCCGAAACGGCTCTGACCTCTCGAGGCATGGACTCCACAAGACCTCTTTGAAGGTGTGCTCTTGTTTCTGACACCAGAAGATACTTGAAGTCCTATAAGAAGTGAAGTTTGTCCTCTCTTGGATTATCATTACATCCCACAGACTGGCTTGAGATCTGGAGAAACTCAACAACTCATGTTCCTCAAACCATTCCTGAAACAATGTCTGCAGTGTGAAAGAACACATTATCCTGCTGATGGAGGTCACTGCCATTAGGGAAAACCGTCACCATGAAGGGGTATATATGTGATCTGCAGAGATGTTTAGTTAGGTGGTACATGTCAAAGTAATGACCACATGAATGCAGAACGTTGTCCAGAGCATCACACTGCTTCTGCCGGCTTGCCTTCTTCCCATAGTGTATCCTGGTGCCATCTCATCTCAGGTAATGAACAAATACACACGGCTATCCACATGATGTAAAAGAAAATATGATAAACAAGATCAGGCCACAATCTTCCACTGCTTCATGGTCCAGTACTGATGCTTCTGAGCTTTCATTGGTGGACAGTAGACAGTATGGACAGGTCTGCAGCTATGCAACACCTGTGGTGTGGGATCAGACCAAACAGAACACCTTTACTGAGCCTTGAGCATCCATAGGACCCTGTCACTGGCTCACTGGTTGTCCACCACTATTGGTAGGTTCTAACCAATACATACTGGTAAAACACCATAAGACCTTCAGCCAAACTGTAGATGTTAAGACTGAACAAAAAAAGATTTTCCAATTTTTTTTGGTTCTTTGCTATCTGGAGTGGGACCTGATGTGTTGGTCATCCACCTCAAGGTTTGACATTCTAAGATGCCTTTCTGCTCATCACAGTTGTAAAGAGTGGTTCCTCTGAGTGGTCACCACTGCTGGAGGCTCAAGTGGTTCATTCTCTGAGTTGTTGACTGAAAGGTCAGGGGTTCAAGCCCCAGCACCGCCAATCTGCCACTGTAGGGGAATTGAGCAAGGCCCTTAACCCTTTCTGTGCCAAAGGGGCTGCACAGTAGCTTCCCCCTGCCCTCTGCCCACAACTCCCTCAGCTGGGCTATGCGAAGAAAAGAATTCCACGGGTGATGTAATGTACGTGTGGTGATAACAAAGCCTTCTTGTTAGCTTCAACCAGCTTCTGTCCTGTCTTATCAACAACTTGCTACAGTTCTGCACAAAACTCTTGACCAGGATGTATGAAAATCCCAGGAGATCAGCAGCTTCTGGAATTCTCAACGCAACCTGACCTGGCCATGTCACAATTAACGTCACTGATGTGACTGACGTGAACATTATCTGAAACTCTTGACCTGTGTTTATTATTTTAGGCACCAATCTCCTTCCACATGATTGGCTGATGAGTCAAGTTGCAGATATTCCTATTAAAAGTTGCTAGTAAGTGTACGATGTACATACATTAACATGTATATATTTCTAATATATTGTTTTGTTGTTAATTGCTGTGCTTCGTGAGCTTTGTTAGATTCATCCACACAGAGAAACAGCCAGCTTTTCTTTCTCTGTGGATCATTAATCTCTCTGTAAAGGCCTGAACTCAGTAGCGTTAGCCCAGGTGAGCGAGGGTAGGCTGGGGCAGGAGCTGAGGGGGAGTCCTGAGGCTGATGGAGGCCTGCACAAGCAATACCTAAGGGCAAAAGGTCACAGGCTGGGGCAGGCCTGAGAGCCCCATAGGGGGGAAATGAAAAAGAAGACTAGCCCAGACAAGCTAGGAGGCTAAATTAAGAGGCAGAAGTGGAGCACTGAAACACATCACGAGCCTGACAGGATGATGTAAAAGGGAGTTAAAGCATAACCATGACCTTCAGAAGAACTCGCCAGAAAAAAAAAAAAAAGTCACTCACCAGAGCCCACAAAAAAAACGTGGGCAGTAACATACTCGAGAAACTAACCACTCTACGTTCATCGAGTCAAATTTTATTCTGTGTGTGTGTGTGTGTGTGTGACGCCATTCAGCTGTGACCTCACCGATATCAAGAGGCAAAGACAGTGAGACAAAAGACGAGAGTCTCCCCCAGGTAGCTCAAGTTTTTCACGCTTAGCTTCTCTCTTTCGCCACAGAACAACGAGCGCCTCTGTCTTTTTTGTCATCCCTCGTTCAAAGCCGTACTCCGGGAGCCTCTCCCACTCATCCCGTCATTCTATTCACTTCTTCTCCAATTAAAACTGCTCAAACACTGACCCCTCCTTGTCCTTCTCATATTTAGTTTTTGTTGTTGTTGTTGTCCAAAAGGCTATACATTATTTTCTGGACAGAAGGGACTGGACACGTCTCCTGACACTGTGCTTTCTCACACACCACAATTTAACTTCCTGACCACATTCACAGTATTTATAGAGTCAAAGCACCTGCAACATGGACGCTGTCGGGTATCAAAGCCTCGTTATCTATTCGACTCATCAACTGTTACGTATAGAGAGTACAAAACCAGCTAGAACATTGAATTTTTAAAACAAACATTTACACACACACACAATGGTTTACTATCTTTGTGAGCACTTTCCACTGATGTAGCTAACCCTGAATCTAACCCCACCTTAACCTCAGCAACCAACTCTAATAAACAATATATATTTTTGGTCATTATATTTAGCTCTTACACAAAAGTGCAATTTTAAAAAAAATTACTTTTCATTTTTTAATTTAAGGATTGAGTGAGCGTGATGACCCGAGACCCTACTCATCGTGTCATGGTGATTCCTTTTACATTGCCTCTGGTCCTCAGAAAGATTTAAAAACCTGCTCATGTGTTAAATACGCACACATATATGCACAATAAGGCTGAGCGATACGACTATATAATATTGATATTGCGATAAATTATGTCACGATACATTCTTCTGCGATATCTTGGATATTGTATTGGATTTTTTATTTGAAATAATTCTAAAGAAATTTTTACCTGTAGTCTTTATGACAGTAAAATGTACAAAAAAATTTTTCTCCTAAATAAAAACATTTTTCATTTCAATAAACGTTTTTTCCTTACGATCTTAAATAGTCGTGATTTGTTTAACAAATGGCTAATTTATTACGAATTAATAAATTGCTGTTTTTAGATCTAAAAAAAAAAATAAAATAAAACTGCACCTGTAGTACTGTAGCGCTAGGAAATGGTTAGCGAAGCAATCTATTGTGCTCCGTGCTACACGCGTCATAAAAACGTCCTCGCGATATTTCTGTCCCGCTCCTAATGCACACTGCAGAAATATGGAGATAGGTGCGGTGTGGCGTTTAAAGAGATGACAAATTACCCCCTTAATCTACGTGCAATCACTCTTGCACTCTAGTATGCACTTTGTAACGAGTGTACACTTCACCGGCTAGACGCCGTCCCCAGCCACGGTTTCCAAGCACACGGCGGAGTGAGACAAAGTGATAAATGGCGAGAACAAGCGAGAGAGAGAGAGAGAGAGAGAGAGACAGAGAGAGTGCATTACAGCCGGGTTACATCTTTTTTCTTTTATGCTTCTTTTCCAGTTCCCTCGAGATGCATGGACACACTCTTCACTAACACGCTCCTCAGACGCTGTTTATCTTCCTTACCATATCAATCTGAGAGGCTTTAGGAGTTCCCAAAGCCGGATGTTTTACATGTATTACGGACTAGAGAAACACAGAGATGGATAATCTTCTGAAGCGTGTGTGTGTGTGTGTGTGTGTGGTTATGCTCAAACACACACACACACACACACACACTGCCTCTTTATTTATTATAGTGTTTTGAAAAGACTCCAAAGACTTGACAAAAACCCACTGAAGAAAAATGTACATAGAGATACAACGATGTTCGCAAGTAACTAGTAAAACCATGCTGAGCTCAGGAGCTGCACGATTCCAGATGTAGAAAGGACAAGGTTATTTACTGTCCCGTGTCACCCAGATGAGGATGAGGATCCCTTCTGAGCCTGGTTCCTCTTAAGGTTTCTTCTTCCTCATATCATCTCAGGGAGTTTTTCCCTCACCACCGTCGCCCCAGGCTTGCTCATTAGGGATAAATGTTCAACTTTTATATTTTTAAATTTCTGAAAAGCCGCTTTGAGACGATATCCATTGTGCTGTAGAAATAAATTGAATTGAAAAGGTTCACACACACACACACACACACACACGCGTTAAGGAGCACTTCCTCCCTTGTGCAAATGCTGTTTGAAGAACCAAATCCTCCTCATTACAGCACGTGTATGTGTCTTAGGCCAGGATACGCCCCCTCCCTCTCGCTGCATCGTATACCGCTCATGTCTTATGCATGTGGGCACGTCTGCGGACAGCTGCGGAACGGTCCAGAGCCCTGCACACTTTCATATTCTAATGCGTAGAACGGAGAAGAGGAAAATTGCATTTCTAAAACCCCTGTACTACAGGGCATTGGGGGTCCAATTCAGCCAAAACATAAACATGCTCACTGGTCAAAGCTCCACTGCTACAGAAGCTGAAATAACATACATACAAAATAGTGGGCTAAATAGGACAGCATGGCAGACTCGGAGTGGGATAAAAGCTTGCTGAGGACAGCAATAAAATAAAGCAAAAGGGATTTCAGACATATTGAAAGAGGCTGAGAGGGAAAGAGAAGGGGATGCGAGAAACAACACGAAACAAAGCGTCTGAGCTGACCTTGGTCATTTAACAAATTCTACAAGAGTTACTAATCTGATTTCTGCAGAATATATATATATATATATATATATATATGTATATGTACACACACCGATCAGGCATAACATTATGACTGCTGACAGGTGAAGTGAATAACACTGATGATCTCGTCATCATGGCACCTGTTAGTGGGTGGGATATATTAGCAGGTGAACATTTTGTCCTCAAAGTTGATGTTAGAAGCAGGAAAAATGGACAAGCGTAAGGATTTGAGCGAGTTTGATGAAGGACCAAATTGTGATGGCTAGACCACTGGATCAGAGCATCTCCAAAACTGCAGCTCTTGTGGGGGGTTCACGGTCTGCAGTGGTCAGTATCTATCAAAAGAGGTCCAAGGAAGGAACAGTGGTGAACCGGCGACAGGGTCATGGACGGCCAAGGCTCACTGATGCACAAGGGGAGCGAAGGCTGGCCCATGTGATCCGATCCAACAGACAAGCTACTGTTGCTTAAATTCCTGAAGAAGTTAATGCTGCACTGCTGGGCCCTTGAGCAAGGCCCTTAACCCTCAACTGCTCAGATGTATATAATTGAGACGACTGTAGAAGGGCATCTGCTGAATGCCGTAAATGTAACTCTATAGCTGCTGTTAGGGACAGGGATGATTTGACTGACTTTTATTTTGAGTTATCTTAGAGACGTTCTCAAAACCCTGGCATTGTATGGAATCTTTTGAAGTGAGAGCCCGTGGCATATCGAGAGCCGGGGGGCTACACCGCAGACCATATGGCAAACTTGGGGCTGCTATTGACTTCATTGTTGATCAACTCAATCAAAATGTACAAGGCAAATGAACGCGTGTTTAACATCTTCACATCACACTTAACTGCCGTGACCCTGTACACACACTCTCTCTCTCTCCTGCTGTCAGTATTCTTCATGATTAGGCAAATTGACCGAAACAACAAGGAAACTGTCACAGTAGACACATACATATATATTTTTTTGCATAGAAGCAATCTGCTATTTCTGACAGAAGGTCCATGTAGGCCAGTGCTTAGCTGTTTAAAAGGCTAGAGCTTGAGATCACCTCCTGAAGGTTAGTATGCAACTAGTTCTCTGTGGTTGGGAATGCTTGATTATGTTCTCTAGTGATATTTAAAAAGCTGTCAGTCTAAACATGACAGGACTCAGCATGACGGCTTGCACTTGAATGCAGGCAAAGTGACGGGATCAACGCTCCGGGCTACAGACAGACAAAAAAAACTGCGTATCCTGAGAACTGTAGAAGATTATAGCTACCTGAACCTGCAAGGTGAAACTGTTAAGTCAGAAAATCAGGCAGGAAACAGTGGCTAAAAAGCTTTCATTTGCATCTTTTCATTAATACACCGATCAGGCATAACATTATGACAGGTGAAGTGAATAACACTGCCATGATCTCCTCATCATGGCACCTGTTAGTGGGTGGGATATATTAGGCAGCAAGTGAACATTTTGTCCTCAAAGTTGATGTGTTAGAAGCAGGAAAAATGGACAAGCGTAAGGATTTGAGCGAGTTTGACGAAGGGCCAAATTGTGATGGCTAGACCACTGGATCAGAGCATCTCCAAAACTGCAGCTCTTGTGGGGTGTTCCCGGTCTGCAGTGGTCAGTATCTATCAAAAGTGGTCCAAGGAAGGAACAGTGGTGAACCGGTGACAGGGTCATGGGCGACCAAGGCTCACTGATACACGTAGGGAGCGAAGGCTGGCCCGTGTGATCCGATCCAATAGATAAGCTACTGTTGCTCAAATTGCTGAAGAAGTTAATGCTGGTTCTGATAGAAAGGTGTCAGGATACACAGTGTATGACGGGTCTGGGTTATTTTGGCAGCCAAAGGGCAGGTGGTCATAATGTTATGCCTGATGAGGCAACTAAAATTTTTAACCTTACATTATATTACAATGCATATATAATATATATAATATATAAGAAACTGAAGCAGAGTGTAGATTTAAAAGACGCGGATAAATCGATCGTATCGATGATGGAAATATGAGCGAAGAACGAAGATTATGGAAGCACTCATGAGTTGTGAAGGGTCAGGCGTCCACATACTTTTGGCCATACGCTGTATGCGATCACGTCAGATTGAATATCCTTAAAAATGGGATCATATAAACCAATAAACGGATAAGTTGCAGGTCAAATTTTTAGTGGAATGAAATAGAAATCTCTAGAAACGCTGCTGCCCGTCTTCCCCTCCGCCGTGCCTTCGGTGTAACGCTGAGCGGCTCTGCTCTGTTCCTGCATTTCTAAAGAGGGGAACTAATATTCCACCCACGTTACAAAGGTCCATTATTGTAGTATCATATCACGGTAGGAATACAGTGTCAATAAAAGCACACACACACACACACACACACACACAGACTTATTCTCCCAGATAAATCCCTGCAATGGGAAATGATCTGCCTCTCTGCCTCTCTCTACAACACTGAGGTGAGTGCCAGAACAGAGGAGGGTGGGGAGGGGGAGAGGAAAAAGAAGAAGAAAAAATAAAACAACAGAGAAAGATCACAGAGTCGTTTATTTAACCTCTTGCGCATTCAGCGCTTAACTGCACCTTATACACAGATATATTAATATGGTATTATGCACAATAACAGTTTTATGGATTTTAAATGGCCATCATTTACCAACACTGCGCAGCTATCACATGGAAGGACAATTTTATAACCCCTAAATGTAAATCTTTCTCTTCTCCCCCCCCCCATCATCTGGTAGGAGGTACAAAACATTAGAGAGGTTTTATTGACGCACGAGGCTGACAGATGGATGTGAATGATATCAAAGAGAAAAAAAAATCTTTAATGATGAAAAGATTTGCGAGTGAAATCAATGGTCAGACTGGCGGCAGGTTCACGCGCTGTTTATGGAAACGTATTTAGTGACCGGAGAGCGGCACACATAGAAATAACCCGATTATTCTTTTCCCCATGTGGGTTACTTTCCAGTTTCAGAAAGTGCTGGAGGACGGGGTGGACGATGGACAGTGGGGTAGAATGAAAGGGCAGTTGTTGTTGTTGTGAATAATGAGAATGTTTTGTAGTGTAGAAGTTCCTACAGCAGTACAGAGGAAAGCTTACACTTTTGACCTTCATTAAGAAATCCACATTCAATTAATATGTCAAATATTCCATACCCTAAACACACTCACTCGTACACACACACACACACACTCGTGCACACACACACACAAACACACACACTTGTACACACACACACTCACTCGTACACACACACAAACACACACAATCACACACAATATCACGCACACACACACACTCGTGCACACACACACAAACACACACAATATCACGCACACACACACACACTCGCACACACACTCGTACACACACACACACACTCGTACACACACACACAAACACATACAATATCACGCACACACACTCGCACACACACACTCGTACACACACACACACTCGTACACACACACACACAAACACATACAATATCACGCACACACACACACTCGTGCACACACACAAACACATACAATATCACGCACACACACACACTCGTACACACACACAAACACATACAATATCACGCACACACACACACTCGCACACACACACTCGTACACACACACACACTCGTACACACACACACAAACACATACAATATCACGCACACACACACACTCGCACACACACACACACTCGTACACACACACACACAAACACATACAATATCACGCACACACACACACACTCGTGCACACACACACAAACACATACAATATCACACACACACACACACACACTCGTACACACACACAAACACATACAATATCACGCACACACACACACTCGCACACACACACTCGTACACACACACACACAAACACATACAATATCACGCACACACACACACTCGCACACACACACTCGTACACACACACACACTCGTACACACACACACAAACACATACAATATCACGCACACACACACACTCGCACACACACTCGTACACACACACACACTCGTACACACACACACAAACACATACAATATCACGCACACACACACACTCGCACACACACACTCGTACACACACACACACTCGTACACACACACACAAACACATACAATATCACGCACACACACACACTCGCACACACACACACACTCATACACACACACACACAAACACATACAATATCACGCACACACACACTCGCACACACACACTCGTACACACACACACACAAACACATACAATATCACGCACACACACACACTCGCACACACACACTCGTACACACACACAAACACATACAATATCACGCACACACACACACTCGCACACACACACTCGTACACACACACACTCGTACACACACACACACAAACACATACAATATCACACACACACACACACACACTCGTGCACACACACACAAACACATACAATATCACGCACACACACTCGCACACACACACTCGTGCACACACGCACGCACACATACAATATCACACACACACACACACTCGCACACACACACTCGTACACACACACACTCGTGCACACACACAAACACATACAATATCACGCACACACACACTCGCACACACACACTCGTACACACACACACTCGTGCACACACACACAAACACATACAATATTACGCACACACACACACTCGCACACACACACTCGTACACACACACACTCGTGCACACACGCACGCACACATACAATATCACGCACACACACACTCGCACACAAACTATCAAACACACAATATCGCACACATACACACACACACTCGCACACATACACACACACAAACTATCACACACACATACAATATCACACACACACACTCGCACACAAACTATCACACACATACAATATCTCTCACACACTCTCGCACACATACAATATCACACACATCTTATCACACATTCAATCGCGCACACACATTTGTGCACACACTCACACATTTGCATACGCTCACTCACACACACAGACTCACACAGATTCACACACTCGCACACAAACTAGCACACAGACAATATCACACACACACACACTATCGCACACTCACACACCTTATCGCACATTCAATCGCACACACACACATTTGTGCACACACACACACATTCGCATACGCTCACTCACACACACACTCACACAGATTCACACACAAACTATCACACACAATATGACACACACACACTATCGCACACTCACACTATTGAACACACGCACACGCACACTCGCATACACTCACTCACAGATTCACACACTTGTGCACACACACACACACACTAACACACAATAACACACACACACAATCACTTGCACACAAACTATCACACACTATCACACACACTCATATACACTCACTTGCACACATACACACACACTATCACACACACCCTCATATCATGTGTATGTTGACTTATTTGCACTTCCTTGGTCTTTGCACATTCGCTTTGTAAATACCGGGTCTGTAGCTCCGCCTACGTCACGCGTGACCCTACAGACATGATTACATAGCACGTAGCGTTGCGGACGCACATCCCAGAGCTAGCGCTAGACGAGCTTTTGTGATTAAAAAGTATGCAGTTTTTTATTTTTCTAAGAAAATGACCGGTGGTGTGGCTAGATAAGAGCCTTCTTCCGGGGCTGGGATCGAGGATTAGAGCTCTGTGAACCTGCATTTAAACTGTATTATGGAAGGTCAAACCTGCGACCATCATCAAAGTCCACTATATGGAGAAAAATCCTGAACTGTTTTCCTCAAAAAACATAACGACTGAAGAAAGAAAGACATGACCATCTTAGATGACCAGGGTCCTCATCCTGTTCTCCTCATCCTCCTCATCCTGTTCTCCTCATCCTCCTCATCCTGTTCTCCTCATCCTGTTCTCCTCATCCTGTTCTCCTCATCCTCCTCATCCTGTTCTCCTCATCCTCCTCATCCTGTTCTCCTCATGCACCTCTCCACATCCTGTTCTCCTCATCCTCCTCCTCCTGTTCTCCTCATCCTCCTCATCCTGTTCTCCTCATCCTCCTCATCCTGTTCTCCTCATCCACCTCTCCACATCCTGTTCATCCTCCTCATCCTGTTCTCCTCATCCTGTTCTCCTCATCCTCCTCATCATGTTCTCCTCATCCTCCTCATCCTGTTCTCCTCATCCTGTTCTCCTTATCCTGTTCTCCTCAACCTCCTCATCCTGTTCTCCCCATCCTCCTCATCCTGTTCTCCCCATCCTCCTCATCCTGTTCTCCCCATCCTCCTCATCCTGTTCTCCTTATCCATCCTGTTCTCCTTATCCATCCTGTTCTCCTCATCCTCCTTATTCTGTTCTCCTCATCCTCCTCATCCTGTTCTTCTCATCCTGTTCTCCTCATCCATCCTCCTCATCCTGTTCTTCTCATCCTGTTCTCCTCATCCTCCTCATCCTGTTTTCCTCATCCTGTTCTCCTCGTCCTCCTCATCCTGTTCTCCTCATCCATATGGAGAAAAATCCTGAAATGTTTTCCTCAAAACAACATAACGACTGAAGAAAGAAAGACATGACCATCTTGGATGACCAGGGGATGAGGAAATGATTTGTAGATTTTTTTGTTCTGGAAGTGAACTTCTCCTTTAAGAGTGAAGGAATCGATTCTCTCGAGAGCTTTAATACCTCTGAAGGTAAAACAAGCCAAAGTGCCGGCCTGAATCAAGAAAGTATCCGTTATTTCCCCAAAACAATAGCGCGCTATCGGCACTGGACTCGTGGTAATTACATCATTAGCTAATTTCTCCCGGCGGGACACAGACACTGCGTTTGATGGAGACAATTTGAGCGAGGAGGAAAGAAGAAAGAAAAATCAACAGCTAAGCACAGACTATCTCCGCTAGTGTCTGATCAATTAGCACGATGAAAACACAATGGATTTTACATTACCAGTCTAGCGCTCGCGATTGGTTTACTTAATGTTTTGTTGGATGATATTCTCTGCACTAGGCTGATGGGATGCTGAAGAATCGATGAGAGAGAGAGAGAGAGAGAGACAGAGAGAGAGAGAGAGAGATTCACCCAGAACTCAGAGAAGACTCAATCAGCCATGACTAATAAGACACGCACATATGCATGCGCGCACACACACACACACCACACAAATACACACATACACACACACGAGTGCGCACACACACACACACACATATATATATATACATATATATATATATATATATATATATATATATATATATATATATATATATATATATATATATATATATATATATATATATATATATACATATACACACACACACAAAGGTGGAAAGTAGCCTTTCTAACAGTTAGAGAGAGAGAAAGAGAGAGAGACACAGAGAGAGAGAGCACCATGCACCTGTCTGTGATCCTAAATTGCAGAGACTCGTGATCTAAACCATCTCCTCTCTAAATGACAGAACAGGTAAAAGGTCAAATACTTTTTGAGGAAACATCAACAACCATAACCCAAACTCCAAACATGTAATAAACTAAAACACGGCATTCCTCACCTCACTCACACAGAGCTTCTTAAAGAGTGAGGTATGAACTGATTGTGTCTGATAACCCAATGCTTCTAGAAAGTCCCGGAGTAAGCAGAGTGGCAGTACGAGCTGTGCTCAAAGACCACGGAGATTCACTCACACTCTCCCTGCTACCCCAAACCACCCCCCCACACCCCCTGCCACCGCTTTTTAAAGTCATGTTACATTTAATACGAGCGGGGGCCATTATTGCTTTGTGTGACACGGCTCCCACCCCCTCGAGGGCCCGGGGTAAAAGAATGCTTTTACATGACAATGAGGCTGACATGTTAGAGTCAGAAGATCCATTATCATATGGAGCTGTGTGGAGATGATCAGTCGATGGCAGCCTTCTCCTGGCTACAGGATCAGGATGATAATGCATGTTTATTATGGCCTCTCCTCTGAACACACACACACACACACACCCCTGCATCTTTATAGAATAAAAGCAGCCATGAAAGAGCCACTTGTATTAGTAAAGCACTTTTGCTGTTAAAAAAAAAAATGTGCCTCTCTCAATCATCATACTCTCTCACACACACACACACACACACACACACACACACATATATATATATATATATATATATGCACAAACAAACTAAACCTATCTATCACTACTGTAATTAACATGATGGAAAAAGGCCAGATTGGCAGTGCGGCTATTTATAAGAAAATGTCCATTTGAAAATGACCCAACATACCTTATACTGAATCACCAGATTTATGGTATATGAAAAACCATAAAGAAAGAGGTGGAAAAAAGTTCAAACTTGTGTTTCATTTCATCACAGTGCTAAATAGTACACTTGCAGCTCTGTTCATTTCTGCTCAGAGATTTTTGTACAGTGTTTGTGAGAATAAACTCAATGTTGTGGGACATACAAACGAGTCAAATGGTGACATACCTTCATATATATATATAAACCTCATGTACTCTATCTGAGGACAAACATATGTTCTGTGTGTTTACAACATGCACCTCTGTTCAGCAGGCTGGTATTAGACTTCCTAATTGCCCCTGCTGTGTCTCTGGGAGCCTGGGACGAGGGGCTTGCAGGGCCTAATTGACCCTCTTGGTACCGTGGTGGAGCACTAAACGAAGGCAGGGTAAATAAGAATGAGAGGGATGATTAATAGCGTGGGGTTAGAGGCCTGAGCGCGGCCCGGAGGAGAGATGACCCAAGCCAGGAAGCAGGGAGCATTAAGCCCTCCTTAGTGGACGTGGAGTAGTTACACACCCGTTCCAAGCTCAGAGGCTGGACGAGTGGACAGGCTGAGTCAGGTTAAAGGTTAGGAGTAAGATGTGAAGAATGCAGACTGAAGAAGGGGGATATGTGGAACAGCAATAGAGTGCGGAGAGTGAGCAGAAGTAAAAAAAAATACAGTTAAAGAGTGACAGCATAATTGTAATAGAAGAAAGAGAGAGAGAGAGAGAGGAACGCAGAAAGAGAGAGGGAGACAGAGAGAAAGGGAGAGACAGTGAGGGAGAGGGAGACAGAGAGACAGTGAAAGAGGGAGACAGACACAGAGAGAGGGAGAGAGGCAGAGAGTCACAGAGTCAGAGAGAGAGAGAGAGAAAGGGAGAGACAAAGAGAGAGAAAGGGAGAGACAGAGAGGGAGACAGACAGAGAGAGAGAGAGACAGAGAGAGAGAGAGAGAGAGAGAGACAGTGAGGGAGACAGAGAGAGAGACAGAGAAAGGGAGAGACAGAGAGGAAGACAGAGAGACAGAGAGAGAGAGAGACACAGAGACAGACAGAGAAAAAGAGAGACAGACAGAGAGAGAGAGAGAGAGAGACAGACAGAGAGAGATATCATGTTAAATAAAATGTCTGTCAATGGGGCAGAGCGAAACAATAAACTGCTAAATGTAAGGCACACATATTACCCACATCCACGGCAGTTATGATGTGGAAAGCTGACAACTGTTTGCAACCATGATGAAATATGACAAAATCTATACCAGGTGCTTTAATACCAAAATAAGAGTGAAAAAGAAATTCATTTCCGCGCCGTTCAGGTTGTCGTCTAAAGCTTTTTCAAATATTCACTATAAACAGCGATGTTCCATAACTCTGACTTAGACAAACTTTAGAACTGTGTCATTTCCCTATCATCCATTTCCCACCTCCATCCCCTTCCTGTTCTGCACCATTCCTCACACCGGCATTGATCATCATTACACACTATTCATTATTCATTTGTAAGATAACAATAAATGACCTGATTAAAGCCATGTGAATATGGCTCCTTACGAGACCTATACTAACAGATGTAAGCCCTGTTCATTTTCTTACCTGCAAATTAGTAACTTGTAAAAATATTGGAAATGCTCCTACATGTGGCCAGTGAGAGGATGTCGAATGTAATAGTGAAGCACTTCCAGGCCGCGTCTCACACCTCTCCGGCTCTTAAAAAAAGGGGCAGGGCCTCATTTTTCATGCAAACTGTAATTTAGTAAGACTGCCTATTGATTCAGCACGGCTTGTCTCCCAAACAATGCCACTTCAATCAGCGCACTTGGAGGCTGCCCAGCCCGCTGCCAATAGCCGCACGGACTGATTTAAGAGATGGATAAAAAGTAGATACGTCGAATGGTCGCTCAGTGACTAATGGGGCTCCTCTGCTCAAGCTGGGACTATGCATCATGATTTAAGCAAAAGACCTGATGAGAAGATTAGGAAGGGAGGAAGCGCGAGGCCATTGGGAATTTCAATACGGGAGGAAGAGAGAGAAGAGCAGAGGAAGGAGAAGAGTAATGTTGTGAAAAGGACAGGAGAGGAACGATAAAGGGAGTGATGGTAACCAGTTAAGGTTTGGGAAATGGGATTTAGTTGTAGTTGACTGGTCTGATGAGCAAGGAGGCCTCGGTTACTCCGACAATAAGAGAGTGGCTCTGTAGGCCCTAGTATAGAGGTGACAGGGGGCAGTAGAGGCGACAGGGGGCAGTGGCGCCTCAAGTGGTTAAAACACTGGGTTGTTGATCGGAGGATCAGGGTTCAAGCCCCAGCAATGCCAAGCTGTCATTGTTGGGCAATTGAGCAAGGCTCTTAACCCTCTCTGCTCTAGGGGTGCTGCATCATAGCTGCCCCTGTGCTCTGACCCCATCTTCCTCAGCTGGGATATGCGAAGAAAAGAATTCCACTGTAATGTATTTGTGGTGATAATTCATTTATAACGCAATTCATTAGAACTAATCATCAATACCTACTTGCTTAGGGGAATCAAATGAATTCCATTTATATGGATTAATATATAACTCAGAGACCTGAGCACTCGCGAGTAGTGCGACACGAAAGCTCATTTTGAATCCTGATGATACCACAGCCATGGACGAAAGCCAAGGGAGAAAATCCGGCCACAATCTTGAGATGGAACGGACTGCATACCGTCTCGGTCCTGTCAATCAAGGCAACACTAGCCTTGTGAGTGCAGGTATGTGGAAGAGGGCAGATAGCGCTTCCCTCGAAGCATTAAACAAAACCCGGAGGAGAGATGACCCGAGCCAGGAAGCAGGGAGCATTAAGCCCTTCTTAGTGGACATGGATTATCTACACACCCATACAGAGCTCAGAGGCTGAGCGAGTGACCAGGCTGAAGACACGTGGAACAGCAAGAAGGCTTAAATGAAAACAGGAGAGTCAACACAGCAAACTCAGTGAAGTTAAATTAAACAAAATGAGCAGTTCAAAAAAAGTGATTGGCTCACTTCACATAAGTGGAAGGTCATTTCACCCTGCCTCACTGGTAGCTGTCTTACAAACTGGCTGCTGGATCAGAACTCGCAAATTATTATTATTATTACTCGCAGGAAAAAGATTTCTGTGGATTAATATGATTTTTCCTTGATGGTCTAGAGCAGGGGTCCCCAACCACCAGGCCGCGCACCAGTACCGGGCCATGGATCATTTGGTGCCATATATATGTATTTTATTTCGAAAAATTGCCACTTCCAACCGCACCGCACTCCAGCATTTGACTCAGTCACGAGGTCCATAAGTTAACCCATGCTAAAACAAATGTCGCGGCACAATGCTCTGGTACCAAACCGGTCCAAGGTACAAAAAAAGGTTGGGGACCCCTGGTCTAGAGGTTAGGATTCAGTGCTCTCAGCACCACAGCCTGGTTCACAGTCAGTGCACACAAAGTGCCAGGTCCCAAGCCTGGATAAAAAAAAAAGCAAGGGTTGCGTCAAGAAGGGCATTCAATATTAATACTTAAATTAATTAATTAATTAATACTTAATAATTAAATATATACAAAACACACAAAAATCTCATCAGAATCAGGGCACAATACAAATTTGTCCTGTTTAAAATTCTCCCACACTGACCCATCAGCAACGTTCCCATTACATACATTTTCACTGAAGGTTTGCATAAAAACCGGCACTATGTGATGAGCAGATGTAAGGTTTCCTGTTATTTTATGTCCCCGTATAATTATATTACAATCATATAGCAGCCGCTGACATTGTCAGGAGTGAAAATGGATCTTGGCTTTGATTGAAAAGTCGTTTATTCCCTGTAATTTCCTCGTCTTCCCTTGTCCTTAAGCACAATAAATGAGGCTGCACTTGACGGAGCACCCAAATGAGCCCGGTCAAGTCCCTCGCTCAAGGTTAGCGCAGAGACCACAGATAAGCGGAGTGGAGAGGAGAGCACCAGTCCCCTCCTCTGTGTCTCTGTTCAGCGCACACACACACACACACACACACACACACACACACACACACACAGGTGAAGGGATGAAGGAATAGTTTAATTAAACCTGAAAGCAGAGTAGTTTTAACAAGATTAAAGGGATAAGACATCACATCATCCGAGTGCGGACGGAGATACGCTTATATATATATATACACACACACACACACATACACACATTATATATATATATATATATATATATATATATATATATATATATATATATATATATATATATATATATATATATATATATATATATATATATATATATATATATATATATATATATATATATATATATATATATAAAATAATATTTTAAAATTATTTTATCCTTAAATATCCACCTGAATTTCCTGTGCTGCATATCTTTTACTCTTAATCTCTATTCCTACAGAAACGACAAAATATTTGTCTTGCCAATTCGGATTCAGCTTGGTCACAATTCTCAGAGCAGTAGATGATGCAGCACGCTCTGCATTGCCCAAGCGCTTCAACATGCTCCGAGGAGAGCGCTAACCACTCAAGTCACTACACAGTTAGGGCTCAACTCTAATGAACCGTTACATCACTGCACCAAGGACAGAGAGTGACCCCTACTGTCCAAACCCTCCTCTCTGAGAGTCAGTCAATTTCCTTCACATCTAAACCCATTAATGAGCACATCAAATCAACTTAGATCAGACGTCCAGTGCTTTTCCTTCTAAATCAGAGCGCCACACAGGAGAGCGTTTCTTACTTTCCATGAAAATGTACCACTAAGGTTCGCGGAGCAGGAAATTCCATGATAAAAGCATGGACAAATATCGTTTGTGGTGCAAGATGTATAGACACCAAGTGACAAACCCATGGCAGGAAATTAACCCAATTAACAATCGTCATAAACACCCCTCTTACAATATCGCCTGGAATGCTGAAGTCGAAATCTCTGAGGTGATTAAACTGAGATTATCACTTCCAATTAAAACAATTATTCTTGGCGAATCTACACCATCGCGTTCCTTGCCGCCTCGCTGCGAGGCTGTGGCGTTGTTCTTGCCGCGTCTCTGATGGCTGGGAGCTGTTGCAGGGCATGTGTGTTTGTAGCACCATTAAAATGAAAAAGTAGCTCTTATGCCGGAGCTGCTGAAACGCCATTAGGAAATGGAGACAGATGCAGAGATGGACACTAAATCAGACAGAGACTAATCTACAGTCCACAGCTTCGGAAAAGACTTTTCTCTTTCCTATTTCTCTCTCTCTCTCACACACACACACACAGGGAGTCGGTAATGTGATGTATGAAAATGTGTGAAAACGTGAGAATTTGGAACAAAAACTGGATGTAAGTTATAAAAGCATAGCACTCGGGACGGCGCAGTGGAGAAACAGGAAGTGCAGCTTCATTTGAAAAGTAGCATCTAAAGGTGCATCAATACAATAGTGCTGAATGAGATAGCTGGAAGAACGTTCTCACATGTTCGCGGTGTTACGTAGCTTAATATAAAGCAATAGACCCATGTAACCTTGTACGCCTGATCAATGCTTATTTTAAATCCCATCGATTAACAGTTGTAATTATTGATTGTGTCATGCAGCTTAGACAAAGCTGATGTGTCTGGTAGTGCACACTCAGGTGTGGGATAATGCTGCGCACGTGCCCAAACCCAAATGTCCCTATTTTCACCTAGCGTGGTCATTCCAACCACGCGGTCAGGTAACCGCTCTCCGGCCGTACGGAGCCGCGAGAGTCTGCCTCCCACATGAAGACCCGGGCCTTTCATGCTCAACACTCCAGTAATATTCAATTACTGTATGCACCACATTTCCTTCCAGCTCACAATTGATTTCTTTTAAAACGCTAGGCATCCTTCACTCGTGACGCGCCGCCTTGTTCCCGTGGTTCGGAAACATCCCAGTTAAATTACAATGCCATCTGCTTTCCGCCGCCGTGCCTGTTCCGCTCCTCCTCCTCCCCAGCCCAATCCTGTCATAATGAATATGCACTATCTCTCTCTGCCATCAAGCGCCTCGCCCTCCCATTTAATCTCATCTTAATCTCTCCCCATTGTAATTTCAAATTGTTTTGTGTTTTACGGCAAATTGAGGCGAGCGGGCCACCCGCACGGAGGCCGCGCGGCGCTCCAGCAGAGAATGTTTTCATTTCCATTCACTGCTCCCTAAAAAAAGCACTTTTATTATTAACATGCTTATATAAATAAGAGAAACACACAGAGAGAATATTGCTCTGTTGCGGAGGGGGAGGTGACTAGGAGGGGGGAGGCAGCGTGGCTTAAAACGGTTCCTACATGGCAATGCAGACGGAACGGGGGTAAGAAAACACAAACTAAAGCCAGCTAGTCAAAAAGTTCAGGCCAAGGATGTGCTTGCTAATAGAAAAGTTTAATCCTGATAAGATATCGGCTAACCCGAGAAACATGATTAAGTACAGTTATACTTAAAGTACAACCATATTCCGTATTACAATATTAATAGCTCTGGGTGTCCAAGTATCGATTTTGCACAATATTTACGATCTTTATTAGAGCCGGAGAGAGTCGATACCGCGTAGTAGTAGTAGTAATAATAATAATAGGGGATTAGTGACCAAGTCAAAAAGGAAAGGATGTTAAGAGAGATGGCTGGAAAAAAAGTGTAGCTGGTTTAGTTTGCATTTTATTTAACAGCTTAATTTCATATACGGAAGAACACGAGCACACTCGTTTAAAATGGCCGAAATTTGTTTTGCATAAAAAGCGCTATTCAATTAGGAAGCTGAAGCGAATTAAATTCTTCCAGAGGCAAAGTAGGTGAATAATGTGGTTCAATGGTACACAAATTGATAATCATCGCAATGATCTCTGGCTCTTTGTACGGAGAGGTGCAGATGGAATTTTAAGAGGAGAGCAGGAGGAGGACGAGAGCGGCGGCTGAAGAGAGCGAGAGAAAGCGAGACCGAGTGTGAGTGTGTTCGGTGTGTTTATCATGCAGTCCATAGTCCTCATGCCCTACCGTTGACAGTCTCTCTTGACAAAAGCCATCGTGCTCGAGCCACCGGTATCGAGTCCAGCTGAGGACAAATTTCAAGATGAACCAGAAATCAATTTGCCATCAAATTTTCATGCCTGTCCCACCCTCGCTGTGGCATTTTAATTACTGCCACCCTGGACCAGGGGTGCAGGAGATATTGACACTTAGCGCTTTACAATAAACTTTATTGGCAAGCTCTGCTTGATTGCTGTACTAAGGTAGAATAACAAGGGATATGGGTGGTGCGCTGGTATGTGTGAGCGTGTGAGTGTGTGTTCACGTCACTATCAGACAAAGAACACACTATAAAACCATCATCATGCATTCAGGAGCTCATGACTGTGAGTGGACTCTATTTAAGCGGAGGACATTAATAAAAAGAAAGAAAACAGCCCAGAGGACCGATGCTTAAACCCACACTAACACAACACGAAGCCCCGTATCGCCTTTATCCTTAATTCCTAAATGCTTTCCACATTCCCTGTACTTCCTAAACCTCATTCCTTCTCTATAAAAGTGTATGAAGAGCGGCTGATGACAGGCGCGGGAAGACGACGTGGACGATTCTCCCGAACGGACCGACGCAGGATGAAATGAATGTGGAAGAGATGAGAGATGGACAGATAGACGGAGTGATGCGGCAAAGAAGAGATAGATTTCCTGTCGTTAGTGATCTATGAGCAATCATCTATCTATTTTCGGTTGTAGCGTTAATGGCTATTGGGTGCAATTAAGATCTTTACTGTTCTAAATCGTACTGATGAGACTGTGGGTTCAATCCATTATACCTCCATTGTGTGCGGGTTAAAAAAATCATTTCATATTTTTTAACAAAGAGGGAGTGCCTAACCTTTATAACTCTGACTAGGCATGTAGTTATATAACAAGACAGTAGTGCTATGTATATATCTATATACATCATAATGTACCATCAAGATAGAAACCGTCAACGGATAAAGCTGATCAGTTGCAGTGACCCATCCTACCATTGTAACACAGCCAGCTTTCCTTTTATTTCCATCTGTGGGTATTGTACAAAGGTTTAGAGTCTTCTTCAAGAAACGCAATCAAATAATAACACCTTCAAAAAAAAAAAATTAGCATATAAATAACTTAACTAGTTTTCAATACTAACTTAACTATACTCATCAGTATAAACAACCAAATTTGCTTTAATGTTCAAATCTAAACAATTTCCCTCCAGCTTTACTGTCACACTTCTTCTGTCTCCAAGTGAAATCCCAGTCAGAATCAACGTCTATTACTCAACATTATGCCGTTACATGTATGGACATGTTTTCCTCGCACTGACGGACACGATAGTTCGCGAAGCGGCTTAGAAATCAGGCTAGAATTATCGAAATCAGTCCATTAGAGAATGAATAGAGACTTTATTTACACATAAACATGTTAGTTACCATGCACCAAAACAAAAAAAAACAAGTGAATACCTTGATAATGAGTAAACAATTTCAGGAAATAACTTGTTTATCCGCATCCTTTGTTATTACATTTACATTTCTGGCATTGAGCAGACGCCCTTATCTTGAGCAACACACATTTTATGTCATTTTTATACAACTGAGCAATTGGGGGTTAAGAGCCTTGTTCAGGGGCCCAGCAGTGGCAGCTTTAGGTGGACCTGGGATTCGAACTCACAACTTTCACAATGAGTAGTCCAACACCTTAACCACTTATTCATATTATTATTCATATTATTATTATTATTATTGCACCCATTATTTTATTTTCAATTTTTAAATTATTATTATTATCATTATTATTAATACACCTTTTTTTTTTTTTTTTTTACTTTTGGTGGACCTGGGATTTGAACACACAACCTTCACAATGAGTAGTCCAACACCTTAACCACTTATTCATATTATTATTCATATTATTGTTCTTATTATTATTATTATTAATGCACCCATTATTTTATTTTCAATTTTTAAATTATTATTATTATCATTATTATTATCATTATTATTATTATTTATACACCCTTTTTTTTTATTTTACTTTTGGTGGACCTGGGATTTGAACACACAACCTTCACAATGAGTAGTCCAACACCTTAACCACTTATTCATATTATTATTCATATTATTGTTCATATTCTTCTTCTTCTTATTATTATTATTATTATTATTATTAATGCACCCATTATTTTATTTTCAATTTTTAAATTATTATTATTATTATCATTATTATTATCATTTATACACCCTTTTTTTTTATTTTACTTTTGGTGGACCTGGGATTTGAACACACAACCTTCTGATCAGTAGTCGAACACCGTAACCACTTATTCATATTATTTTTCATATTATTATTATTAGTAGTAGTAGTAGTATTTATACACTCACTATTATTATTATTATTATTATTATTTATACACCCATTATTTTTTTTTATTTTTTATTTTTATTATTTTTACTTTTGGTGGAAAGTTGTGGATTCTCACAACTTTCTGATCAACACCTTAACCACTTATTATTATTATTATTATTCATCTATTATTATTTATACGCTCATTATTATTTTTTTATTTGTATTTTTTTTAATTATTATTATTTTTATTTCTACAGGTGTTGTATTATAGGCAGCAGAGATCATTATAAAGAATAAAGGAAAGAGATTTCTGGCGATGTTAGAATGCGAAATTCAAGTGAGGGGAAAGAAAAAAGGGGGAAAAAAAAACAAAAAAAAAACATATGCTCCAATTAATTCCTGAACAATAGCATCTCCAAAAAAACCTGCAGGGCAAATTCCTTCTCACTGATGGAATAAAAAAAAAAAAAAGAGCTCCCTTTACATCTCCGGCAAAAATACCAGTCGATGTGCAAAAAATCAATTTGGCAAAAGAGAGAGACAAATAGAAAAGAAAGAAGCTCAATCGAGGGTGCGTTGGACTTCCGGGTTGAGGTTGTGAAGCTCTTGGCGAGGAATGTGAAGCTATCCTATATACACTCTGAGCCAGGTAAGGCATTGTGTAATCTGTTTTTATCTATGGAAGCAGTGCGGCGACGTCCAGAGAGTGCCTATATGCTCAATTGAATAAAAATAAATAAATAAATAAACAAATTCAACAGCACTTTTGTGTCTTTAACAAATAGGAGCTCATACATTAGAGTAATTATAGCGGCTGGTTAAAGAAAAGCATAATTTCAGCACAAAAAAACAAAAACACACACATTCATCCGACTGAGTGCTACGTCTGTTCATTTAGTGGAGGGGCGCAGGAGAAAATGTACTTAAATACTATAGCTGAGGCAGCAATGAACTTGATTTATAGACACATCATATGTCATGAATGAAAATAGTTAAGGATGAAGAATTGCCTCTTGGTTCCAAACCTTTTTAAAACACCTTGTACACTGTAACTTTTTTTTCCCCCCCAACTTATTTTTTATTATTAAATCTGTCCATAACGGAATATTGTTTCTTCCAAATAAACCTGGCACAAAGAGGGAGTAATATTTTACCTTACCAGCCTGCCTTTTATTATGTGGAATGGAAATGTCATTGAGTGGGCTACAGTTGAACCATGATGCCCCCTACTGGTGAACGTCGGCATTCTGTTCAGGAAAAGTGGAGATTTGTGCATTTTAGAATTGCTTCGGAATAATCATACGGATTATTTCAAAGTCTACAAACACCGTTATGTATAAGGAAGAGAAAATGTAAAGAGAAAAAACGGGTGCGGGCGCTAGAGGAAATGCGTCAACACAATATCAGTAAAAGGCTATCACAAAAACAATAAAAGTTCATTTATAAATTAACGATGGAGTATTATTCCTGTGTTTAATTTAATTCTTCCACATGCGTTTGTCTTGCCATATCCGCCATGTATGTATTTCTCATCATCCTGACACACGTTCTGTATCCCTCTGGCACGCGTAGAAGAGGCAGAGCAAACAGGACACGGACATTCCCGGCGCTGCGCGACTCCCTCCGAACCCACAGGAGCCCTCACCTTGAGAAAGCACTGACCTCTGAACAGCTCCACAGCTATTAAATTAGAGAGATGGAGTTTTAGAAAGGTCACTCACCTCGTCTGAGATCTGTAATAACCTCCAGTGCCAAAGGTGGGCTAATCAAAACGCACACTCTTGTATAATTTTTTTTTTCTCTCCATCTCTCTTTCTCTCTCTCTCTCTCTCTCTCTCTTCACTTTCACATCTTTAAATAGCTGGAACTGAAACCCGACCATGCTTAATAACTAGATGGAATCCACAAGGTGAAGGAATCCTGTGTGGAAGAATACCTGGCCTCTTTTTTTTTCTTCTTTAATTAAACATGTTTCCTAAAAAAAATGAGAGAGAGAGAGAGAGAGAGAGAGAGAGAGAGAGAGAGAGAGAGAGAAAATCCCAGTAACTTTACTGGAAATAGCTTTGATCTGCTCAGGAAAGAAAATTAGCTTTGTCGTTCTTTGCACACTTCATATAGAAGTGTTTTTAAGTGACAAAAGAAAGCACGATACCTGTCTGTAGACTGAAAGTTTTTTAGTATATCTATAAAAGACAACATCAGTGAGTAGAAAAATATATATATACCATATTTCCTTCTTCACGTTTTCACTGATTCAGTCTATGAAGTAAACGAGCGATGAGAGAGAGAGAGAGAGAGAAGCAGCACTGAGATATTTAACCGTATTCACTTAGTCAAATATATGTGCATGTTCTCCCCGTGCCTGCGTGGGGTTACCCCGGTTTCCTCCCACAGTCCAAAAACATGTACATTAGGTTGATTGGTGATTCTAAATTGCCCGTGTGAGTGTGTGTGGTTGTCTGTCTATATCTGTGGCCCTGTGATGGACTGGTGACCTGTCCAGGGTGTACCCCTGCCTTTCACCCAATGTGTGCTGAGATAGGCTCCAGCAGATCCCTGTGACCCTAAGCAGGTATAGAAAATGGATGGATGGATATAAAAACCTCATAATTTTTATAAAGACCTGACCTAACCTTATTAGGATTAAAGCTTTCATAGCTGAAATAATACACAACTTACTATCTCGGTCACGACGGTTTGTTTTTCTTTCACTCTTCAATCTGATTCAGTCCGAAGTTATTTGTCTACAGCTGGAACAGGTTTATATCAATGCTCTCGTTTGAATGCGTTATTGTTTCTATAGTAGCGGCTAATCCGTATTATCCACGAGCAGTGATAAAGAGATTTTTCAATGTGTATTTTTAACAAAGTAAAACGTACAAGCACTGATATTATGACGTATATTTAACATGTACAGGTGAAGGGACGACTGTTTAATCACAGAACTCTCGGACATTCCACTGACCATGCATGAGATTTCATATATTGACGCAGTAATACATTGTACATCCGGGGGTAGCGGCACCCCACTCGAGCGTCATGCTGTATCACACCCCTACATACGGAGTCTATTCTCATATAACTCTAAACACAAAATATTAAAAATATAAGCCGGACGCAGGTAATAAGATGTGTACGAGATTATCAGAGTTACTAGAGGTCATACAAGACATGTACGCCTAGCACAGTCTAACTAGCATCATAATATAATGTCCCTTAGTTTGGATCACTATGAAATAATGTACTATAATATTCCGCCATGTTTCTATTTCATCTTTAAACAGTATCTGAAACACAGTGTGTTCCTTTACTGGCTTTTCATTTGTTTTAAGAAGTCAAATTTAACAGTGTGTAGTGTGTGTGTGTGTGTGTGTGTGTGTGTGTAAAACGGGTGCTGTAAGGGTAAAGGACCAGGTATGAATGCAGCTAATCAGGTGTAAGTGTAATACCTAATCAATTCATGAATACATTAGAGCAGTCTAATGGCCCAGGTGGAGAGACCCAGCACAAGATGCATTGCATAGATGATTGAGCAGAACATGGAACAGCTACACAATCAATAGCATATAGAGTAAGTAAACTCGAGGGGCATCGCAAACAGCAGCGAGCCGGCTTGAATTTATCGAGCCGCACGATCAGAAGCTGAAAAATATTCACGCTTTCGCATCGGGAGTATTTAATTGGCTTTCTTTTGATACAAAAAAAATGATATCGTGTTAGATGGATAGATTATGTTTATATATATATATATATATATATATATATATATATATATATATATATATATATATATATATATATATATATATATATAAATAAATAAATTTACACTGACCAGGCATAACATTATGACCACCTGCCTAATATTGTGATGGTTCCCCTTTTGCTGCCAAAACAGCCCTGACCCGTCCTGCACTGTGTATTCTGACACCTTTCTATCAGAACCAGCATTAACTTCTTCAGTAATTTGAGCAACAGTAGCTCGTCTGTTCGATCGGATCACACGGGCCAGCCTTCGCTCCCCACGTCCATCAATGAGCCCCGGCCGTCCATGACCCTGTCGCCGGTTCACCACTGTTCCTTCCTTGGACCACTTTGGATAGATACTGACCACTGCAGACCGGGAACACCCCACAAGAGTTGCAGTTTTGGAGATGCTCTGATCCAGTGGTCTAGCCATCACAATTTGGCCCTTCGTCAAACTCACTCAAATCCTTACGCTTGTCCATTTCTCCTGCTTCTAACACATCAACTTTGAGGACAAAATGTTCACTTGCTGCCTAATATATCCCACCCACTAACAGGTGCCATGATGAGGAGATCATCAGTGTTATATGTATAAATGTTATGCCTGAATGGTGTGTGTGTGTGTATATATATATATATATATATATATATATATATATATATATACATATATATATATATATATATATATATATACACACACACATACACACTAACTCTCACATTTGTAAAATTCATAAAGCACAGAGTATACCAGCTTTCCTCAGGTTAGAGAAGTGTGAGTGCTTTAAGGGTCAGAGAGTCATCATAGTGCATCGTATGCGTCCACTAACGGGTCGACTGTAGGTATGTTGATCTCTTTCCAAATGATCCTTGATCTCCATACGCAGCTTCAGTTAACATCGCCGGATCGATTTTTTTTTTTTTTTTAATGTGCAGTCGCATGCTGCTGCTGAGCCTCTTAAAAAATGATGTGCATCGCTAAAAGCTGTTTGTTCATCTAACGGAGTGCATGTGCACATTTTATTTTTTATTTTATGTATCTCAATGCACGTCTGTAGTAGGATTTGGCCGTACGTAATTATTACACCATTATTGCAGTCCTGGAGCTTTATGTTCTAGGTGTTGGAGTGAGCTTCAGTGAGGGAGAAGATGGACAGACACTGGACAGAGACTACACACAAAATCTTTATATCTTTACTGGATTACTCTGAAGTGTTTAAGCGTTGTGATGCCTCACCTGACCGTTCCTTTCCTCATTTTCTTCTGATCTGTTTTTGTTCTTTTTCTCACCCACAGACCAAAAGATAAAAGGAGGAAGAACATGACACTAAAACATTAGCAGTAGGCATTTATTGAGTGACTGACTATGTTTAACTAAAATGGATGAAACCATTGTGCTAGTGTGTGTGTGTGTGCGCGTGTGTGTGTGTGGCAAGAAGAGTGTGTATAAGTATGTGAAAAGGGGTCAGAGGTTAATCCCTATTGATTCAGCTCAGGTCTGCATACAGCGCCTCTGGGAGATGGCCACTTCAGTTGGCAATCAGCTAGCACAAATACACAATAAATCTTACTGTCCACAGCCTCTGATCACTAACAGCTTAGCACAGTCGTTAAAAAGAAACACAGAAAGTCTGCTTCCTAAAGGCTAACGGCTAATTCCACAAAGTGCAGCATGTCTCAAGAAAGCAGTGGAAAGGCCCTGAAAACGACGACATGCTGCCAAGTGCTGTCTGCAGCATCAGGGGTGGTACAGTAGAGCCGCAAGACGGTGACACTATCGCTACCTGGATCTGTCCAGTACTGCAAAATCCATCTGGAAGACATAGCAGTGGCTCTTTTTTAGTGGCTATTTCCCAAAATCTGATCAATTTACACCGATCTGGCATAACATTATGACCGGTGAAGTGAATAAGACTGATGATCTCCTCATCATGGCACCTGTTAGTGGGTGGGATATATTAGGCAGCAAGTGAACATTTTGTCCTCAAAGTTGATGTGTTAGAAGCAGGAAAAATGGACAAGCGTAAGGATTTGAGCGAGTTTGAGTTTGAAGGGCCGAATTGTGATGGCTAGACCACTGGATCAGAGCATCTCCAAAACTGCAGCTCTTGTGGGGTGTTCCCGGTCTACAGTGGTCAGTATCTATCAAAAGTATCCTTTACGTCCTGTAAGTCACAAGGTGGGGCCCATGGAAGCCCAGGATCTGCTGCCAGATACCACAACACACCTTCAGGAATCTAGTGGAGTCCATGCCTCAACGGGGCTGTTCTGGCAGCACAATTTTAGGCAGGTGGTCATAATGTTATGCCTGATCAGTGTAATATGCTGATTTGATCCTAATTCGTAAATAGGATGTAAAGGCAATCTTGCTTTATTAATCCCACTGACCATGTGAAAGTAGCATACACCTTTAACATTGTTGTGTTTTCGACTGCTCCACTGTTCGGGATCGTTCGGTCCGTATGTTTCAATTCGGCGCAGGTTTTACCCCGGATGCCCTTCCTGACGCAAACCCTACCATTTTTATCCGGGCTTGGGAGCGGCACGGAGAGTTAACTCTTCAGTGGCTGGGTTAGAATCGAACCCAGACCACGGTAATGAGAGCACAGGGAACACCCTTTAATGTCCTTAATCTGTATTTGTATCCATTTCCAACACATTCTAAATAACGTACTTGTTTACCTCCCTAACTCTCAGTGAAATAAAATTTGCAAAAGACCTGATTTCCCAACAAACCCACAGCAACTGGCTAATCGATGGCTTACAATCAGGACATCAATCTCACGTAACATCATTGGCCATATCTAATCTAATGAACGATTATTCGCCCTCGTTACACATTAATTGCTCTTTTTTTCCCCCAAAAAATGCTTAATAAACAGGCTGGGTGAAGGCGACGGGGTCACAGGAGGTCGTGACCTCTTGTTATTTCTGAGTCTGTCTGGAGAAATCCCAGACAATCATTACAAATGAAATGAGGCTGCAGGAGTCTTACACACACTCACACACACATATCCAAGACATACAACAGCCAATTAAAAAAATGAATAGCACTATTCATACGGATGGTTATAACCTGCTGGATGATCAATGAGAGAGAGAGAGAGAGAGAGAAGAGAGATACGGCAGCGCTTGCGATGAAACTGTGTAAGCATTTCGGGGCAAAGTGTGTATCCTCGCTAGGGCTAGAGAAAATAATATAATAATATTTGCCAAATCAATAATAATTCTCTCCATTTTCCTCTCAATCTTTTCATCTCTCTCTGCCTCCGCCTTTCTCTCGTTCTCCATCTTCACTCTCTTCATTTTCCTTCCTTCTCTCTCTCTCTCTCTCTCTCTCTCTCTCTAATCCGATCATGCAGGGAATAAGTGTATGCACCATGAACACATTTAATTTTCCCAGTTGGTTTTCAGCAGGCCCAGAGGTGAGCTTTAATAAGGATCAATGGCACTTTATCTAGGACAGGACCCACTTCACAGCATGCAAATTAAACACCAACACTTACAAGAAAAAAAAAGAGAAAGAAATGGATTTAATTAAAAAAATGTAGAACCACAGGCTCTGGGAATTCAATTAAAGGATTTATGCAAAGGTTGGCTAGCTTTTTGTGTTGCAGTACTGCTTGTATAATGAGCTTTTCATATTAAAAATCAATAGGTAATCTAGGGTGGAAGATCGCCTGCTTACATACAGTTTTGAAATCAATTTGAAAAATAGTCCATCATTGCAGTGTCACAGCGCTCAAGAGTCGGCCAGCCGGTCTTATTCTGAAGTGTGTGTGTGTGTGTGTGTCACGGGTAAAGCTAGAAGAATGATTGGCTAAGGCTTGGGGAGGGTCAGCAATGCATATGTGCGTACTTACGGACATAACACTCGCAGCATCCCGATATATTATAGAATTGTGACTTTCATTGAAGTCATTGAAGCAGAAAAGGACATTTCCGGTCTGGGGATGAAGCCGGAAATAAAAATGAGGATACCTTTTGCTTCCTGAAAGTGTTCATATGGGGCTGAGGCTCTGACGATTTGGTCAGTGTCACTGTTCGCTCTTTAAAGCGTTAGGAATGTTGCTCGAATTCTCTGAAGCTTTTCCAGCACTTTTACAAGGTTTCCTTCTGAGAACTCTAAGAAGACATTGAGATATTTAGGACATGTCATGGTGGGGATGAGTTTTACTGACTGGACTAAATGTGAATTATGTCACTTTCTCCTCTTGATGGAACACATTTCTACTAAAGAATTATTATTATTATTATTATTATTATTATTATTATTATTATTATTATCATCATCATCATCATCATCACTACTACGTATTATTACTATTAATATTATTATTACACCTACTACTACTACTAACTGTTTTTGTTGTTATTATTAATATTATTAGTACTGCTACTACTAGCTGTTATAATTATTATTATGATTATTATTACACCTACTACTAACTATTATTATTTGTATTATTGTTATTATTAGTAGTAGTAGTAGTAGTAGTACTGTAGTAGTATTACACCAACTACTACTACTAATTATTATTATTATTATTATTATACCTACTACTACTACTAACTGTTTGTTGTTGTTGTTGTTGTTGTTGTTGTTATTATTATTATTATTATTACTGCTACTCCTTACTCCTATTGTTACTGCTACACTTTTTTAATTAAAGAAGCAATAAACACAATACCAACGACCTACTCGCAATATAACAAACATTCCAATTAATACAATTTACAGCACAATCAACAAAAATAAAAAAAACTAAATTAAACCTTTAAAACAAAAAAAGACATGGGGATTATGGGAGCTGATAGTTTCGAAATCAGCCATATTTCTCGCGGAAAATATTCCGGCGGGAATCATTTACACACGGAAAAAGTTTTAGGAATTTGTCGAAATCCAATTTTAGATTTTTTTTTTTTTTTTGTAAGGCACGTTAGTTTGTTTTCTTATTAGAAAAAATAACACAAACTTGCGTAATTAGGTTTCAGGCATTTGAACAGAATAAAAAAATAAATATAAATAAATAATAACAAAAAAGAAGAAGAAGAAGTTATCAGCTTTCCATCAACCACTTTTATGCAAATGTTCTGAAAAAGGTGCAAAAAAAAAAAACCACGCGATCAAAAGAGCCGATGCAACACGGCACAGCGAGACGGAAACACGACTGCTTTGTCATCAACTATTTGAAAAATTGGTTTCCATAGCCCTTTATCACATCTCTTTATCCATATGCCAGCGCTTCTTGCTCGAGTAAGCTGGGAAAAAAAAAAAAACAACCCAAAATTTCCGTCATTTCCTTTTGAGGCTTCTTACGCGCAAATCTAAAATCCACGTTTAAAAACAAATAGAGTGAAAAATTCCCAGCCTGAACCACTATTGACAGACACTGTATATCAATAAGAGTGCTTAAAAATGCTGTCTGTTCGAAAAGAAACAGTAAGCGGTTTTTTGTAAGATATCAAATATTAAGGCACCGCGCATCCAAACGACAGAGACGAGGTGTAGGATCCTAATTATCCCCTGCCCACCTGATGGGGGTGTGTATATATACGGGGATAGGTGCGAGGCTGAATCACGTACAACTTCATCCCTGAGCATTCTACTTCCATTAACACCGAATCAGTTGGGCACGCTGAGCTCGTTTGATGAAGATAGCATTAGGTTTCAGATGGATGGGTTGCTGTGTGACTTTGACTGGGCAGGAGGTGGTGGAGGGGGAGGGTGGGTCAAACGGTGTGACATGACAGCCACTGGGTCCTGCTTGAAAGCTGCCTGCCAGCCTCCTTATCGATTCAGACACACTCGTGGCCACATCAACTAATCCACAAAAAAAAAACCATTTGCTCAATTTCCCCTCAGTGCAATGAGCCACACGCTGAGGAGAGCTGCTGTGTGTGTGTGTGTGTGTGTGTGTGTGTGTGTGTGTGTGTGTGAGAGAGAGAGAGACACAGAGTGTATGTGTATATTCTTTGCTTTAATGAAACAGGAGCCTATATCTTGGTAGGCAATAATCCAGGTAATAGGTTTGCACCGGGACGAATGTGTCAATAGGAGTGAATGGGGCTGTTGCCTTTCAGACCTCTGGATTGTCTTCCAGAGGCTTAATAAGCAGAATAGAGACGTACGAACCTTTACTGTTATTCATTCATTCCTATTCATTTCTGCTGTATTTAGATTCCTCTCGACGGACGCTTGCTGATATAACCGGATGTGCTTGCTAATAACAGGTCCTCTCTTTTCTAGAAGGGTTTAGCGATAGCGTAACTGCATGCCAATAAAGCGTGTTAGATTGAAGGCAGGAGAGAGAGAGAGAGAGAGAGAGAGAGAGAGAGAGAGAGAGAGAGAACAAGAATGAGAGAGAAAACAAGAATGAGAGAAAGAGAGACAGACAGAAAAAAAAAAAAAGAGTTAGAGAGAGAAAACAAGAATGAGAGAGACAGAAAAAAGAATGAGAGAGAAAGAGAGAGAAAGAGAGAGAGAATGAGACAGAAAAAAGAATGAGAGAGAGAGACAGAGAGAGAGAGAGAGAGAGAGAGAGAGAGAGAAAACAAGATAATACATGGAGTCAGTGGTGCCTCCTGCTCCGTTTTTGCCTCTCCTTTCTTGACATCTGCATGATGTGGATTTTCCTAAACAGGACGAAGTCCCACTGAAATAAATATCTACTTCCTGTTACTTGGTCTGGTCATTTTATTTTGACCTGTGTGGTCAAAACCCTCACTGCCAGTCTCAAAGCCACAAAGCATGGTGTGAGAAGAGCAGAAAGCAGTCAGTAGCTGTACCTCCACTGCTTTTTCCTGAAGGCCCTAATCACCAATTATGAGTCTATTAGGGCTCCTGGCAGCTCACTAGGCCCTGTTGTGGCGAAGACACCACTGCTCCTCTCCTTTCTGCTCTGGTAAGCACCTGTCAGGCGAGCCGCACGTCACGGGCCCCTGTAAGCATGGAGGAACAACACCTGACCTTACCATCGCTAACTGGAAGAAGACATGCAAAGCGCCACCATCACTGCACACATCAGCGCAATGAAGCCAAGTCTCTCGGGGAGATGGCGCTTCATTAAAAAAAAAGAAAAGAGATGTGGAGAGACAGAAAGATAATAGAAGCAGGACCCTCGTTAGTTGGACTTGAACAGAAATCCATCGCTAACACGATCTTCGTCCTCTCCTCTCTGCACGACCTCTCCGTCTTACTCTACCTACAGTACGCTGAGGGACAGGACACTAGGGAAAGGGCTTAAGAGACAGAGACAGGCAGCGAAAGAAAGAAAGAAGGAGATTTAAGCTCCCATAAGGAAGAAGTGAGACTACGTCTCTCAGCAGCCGGGTTAAATTACCTCGCAGGCAAGTGGTGAGACAAGTGCCAATGCACAGAGGAACTTGTTAAAGTCTCCCTTTAAGAGCAAACTGCTGGCTAATATACGACTATTGGGCCGTGGTCAAAAGTTCAGCCCGTGCATATGTAAAAAGGTAGCTAGAAGCCCGAGGCACAATCCTGGGGAAAATAATTGCCCTAAAATGCTGAAAGCATGCAGTCGGACGTGGGGCACGCTCCCCTGTAAAGGCTCGGCACGGCGGGGAGAGGAGAGGGGGGGACGCTGATTGGACCGCTGTGTTTCCAAATCCCCCTTTCTCATCAGCCCTCTCTCCCAAAGCATCACGCAGCCATTAGACGCGTGCCACCAAGGCCAGACGTCTCAGAAAATGTCATGCAAAACATGGTAAAACAGCTGTCTGACAACACGAACACAAAGGTTACGGCTGTCAAATGGGAAATCCGAATGGGCATGGAGGATAATGTTGCTGTAAACACTTTTACTCTTTACCTTAATATTTGACCTTGAGGAAGTATGCACAATAATAATAATAATAATAATAATAATAATAATAATAATAATTATTATTATTATTAGAAGTAGTAGTATTCAAACAATAAAAATAAAGTACTAATAATAAGAATAATAATAAGTCTTTTATAAGTCTATTATTATTGCTGTTATTAATGATTTGTAATTATGAACAATATTATTATTATTATTATTAGCTTAATTCATAATATATTTCTTCAATAAAAAGAAAGTCACAATTATTTATTTAGTTAGTTAGTTAGTATTTAGTAGTTTAGTAGTAATTTAGTAGTTAGTTTAGTATTTAGTTAGTTAATTCAAAATATATTTCTATTATTATTATTAGTTATTTTATTATTTAAAAAAATATTTCCTAATATTAAACAATTTTAATATATTAAAAGAAAGAAAGAAAGATCTACTTTTAGATAAGATTAAAGCAAGCAATAGCGAGAGAGAGAGAGAGAGAGAGAGAGAGAGAGAGAGGGAGAAAGTAATACAGAGAGAGAGAGAGAGAGAGAGAGAGAGAGAGAGAGAGAGAGAGAGAGAGAGAGAGAGAGAGGGAGGGAGAAAGTGATACAGAGAGAGAGAGAGAGAGAGAGAGAGAAAGTGATACAGAGAGAGAGAGAGAGAGAGAGAGAGAGAGAGAGAGAGAGAGAGAAAGTGATACAGAGAGAGAGAGAGAGAGAGAGAGAGAGAGTTATTAGCCTGATATAATAAATTGCAGTTCTGCTGTGGAGATGGCTTTCTCAAGTCAGCAAAAGCACATCTAAATCATACATCATGATATCAAAGCCTGTGCTGAATTTAGAAATGTAATCAAAATTATGTTTCTCTTCATAGGTTCCAGAAATAAAGGCAGGGTGAGAAGTGCAGTCTGCTCAGGAGCACATCTATCTCCTGAAGGGGATCTTCTGCAGGAACAGCAGCAAGGAATTTGTCAAGGAATGATTTTTCAATAAAAATAGACCTGGCATTGCCGGCTAGCTGGGTTTAACATGGAGAGAATGTTCCAAAAATATGCCGTGTGTGTGTGTGTTGTGTGTGTGTGTGTGTGTTGTGTGTGTGTGTGTGTTGTGTGTGTGTGTGTGTGTGTGTGTGCGCGCATCTTCAATGTAATCTACAAATCACAAAAACGCAAAAACAAAGAAAGACAGACAAGACAGACAGACAGACAGACAGACAGACAGACAGACAGACAGAAGAAAGAAACAGACAGAAAGAAAGAAAGAAAGACAGAGACAGAAGAAGAAGAAAAAGAAAGAAAGAAAAAGAAAGAAAGAAAGAAAGAAAGAAAGAAAGAAAAAGAAAGAAAGAAAGAAAGAAAGAAAGAAAGAAAGAAAGAAAGAAAGAAAAAGAAAGAGAGAAAGAAAGAAAGAAAAAGAAAGAGAGAAAGAAAGAGAGAGAGAGAAAGAAAGAAAGAAAGAAAAAGAAAGAGGGAAAGAAAGAGAGAGAGAGAGAGAAAGAAAGAAAGAAAGAAAGAAAGAAAGAAAGAAAGAAAGAAAGAAAGAAAGAAAGAAAGAAAGAAAGAAAGAAAGAAAGAAAAAGAGACAGACAGAAGAAAAAAGAAAGAAAGAAAGAAAGAAAGAAAGAAAGAAAGAAAGAAAGAAAGAAAGAAAGAAAGAAAGAAAGAAAGAAAGAAAGAAAGACAGAAGAAAGAAAAGAAAATAAAGAAAGAAAGAAAGAAAGAAAGAAAGAAAGAAAGAAAGAAAGAAAGAGACAGACAGACAGAAGAAGAAGAAAAAGAAAGAAAGAAAGAAAGAAAGAAAGAAAGAAAGAAAGAAAGAAAGAAACAGACAGAAGAAAAAAGAAAGAAAGAAAGAAAGAAAGAAAGAAAGAAAGAAAGAAAGAAAGAAAGAAAGAAAGAAAGAAAGAAAGAAAGAAAAAGAAAGAAAGAAAGAAAGAAAGAAAGAAAGAAAGAAAGAAAGAAAGAAAGAAAAAGAAAGAAAGAAAGAAAGAAAGAAAGAAGAAAGAAAGAAAGAAAGAAAGAAAGAAAGAAAGAAAGAAAGAAAGAAAGAAAGAAAGAAAGAAAGAAAGAAAGAAAGAGACAGACAGACAGAAGAAGAAGAAAAAGAAAGAAAGAAAGAAAGAAAGAAAGAAAGAAAGAAAGAAAGAAAGAAAGAAAGAAAGAAAGAAAGAATTAGAACATTATTTCCTGTCCAGTGTCACACAGATGAGGATGAGGTTCTATTCTCAGTCTGGTTCCTCTCACGGTTTCTTCCTCAGGGAGTTTTTCCTCACCATCCTCACCTCACACTTGTTCATTAGAGATAAATAATAACTTTAGAATGTTTTCTCTCTGTCTCTGTACTTGTGTACAGTTACAGGCTGATAGCAGGGGCTGTGTCTGCTCCAGCTGAGAAGTGGACACACCTTCAACGTCATACAATCTCCTTAAAACACCAGCCTGTACATTTTACTACACAACATTTAAAGAATCGTTTTTGGGGGGAGGGGGAAGGGGGGCTGTAGCAAAGAAAGAAGCATGCATCACAAAAAAGTGGTCATATTTAAAACACGGCATACATCAAACACGACGTGTGGCCTAAAGCAAACGATGACGGGAAGAAAGGACCAGAGGCGTCCGAGCAGCAGATATGGCTTATGATTTACGATGATGTTCGGTTTTATAGTTTGGCTCTCTAAGTGTGTGTGACTTCCAGCTTCTGGCTAAAAGATGGTGTGCAGGAAGAGCTACTCATCTGATTTATGCCACAATAAGCTATATGAGCCTGTCAGCTGCACACACACACACACACACACACGTGTGCACACAGCGCCTGGAATCACATGGAGTGCAACGTAAACATAAAAATTTCTTTACAAAATTGGGAGATGTGAGTGGAGCCTGCTTCAACACAAACATCAGTGATACCTGAGCGTCACAGATATAACTAATGATTATATGACAGACAGACAGACAGACAGAAAGAAAGAAAGAAAGAAAGAAAGAAAGAAAGAAAGAAAGAAAGAAAGACAGACAAGACAGACAGACAAGACAGACAGACAGACAAAAAACGAAAAAGAAAGAAAGAACAGACAGACAGACAGTTGAACTCTTATACAGCGAGCCGATGTGATCATTTTAGTTTTTTAAGAGTTGACTGACCGGATGTGAGCGTGTCCAGCCACGCAAAAAAATTGTGAAAACTTGTGTGAATATGGGTGTAGAGAATACCAATGGGAATGTGGTAACTTAGTGTTGGATCAGAAGGTTGTGAGTTCAAATCCCAGGTCCACCAAGCTGGGCCCTTAAGCAAGGCCCTTAACCCTTAACTGGTCATTGCTCTAGATAAGGGCGTCTGCCCAATGCAGTAACAGTAGCTCCACGGCAACGACCACGCTGCTTCTACTTCATCTGGTGTGATATGACGCATTTAAGCAGCAAGAAACCTGATCTTTTGTCGAGTGGAATCCTAGTGCGAGTACCTCCCACTGATGAACTTCGTTACTATGGCAACCAGTAGTATAAACGCCCACTGGCGACTTTGTAGTGCAGCGCCCGGCGACTTGCAGTGATAAAATGTGTGAATGTGTGCCACATGATGCTATTCACAACACTGGGGGCATCATGTAGACAAATATCTTTACTGATATTAATTATTATGTGGTTAGCTAGCGTGCTTCAACGCTACCTCGGATGAATGGATCTTTTAGATAGCTCCTGATAAATCATTATACCGGATATTTACAGCCTCATAACAGATTATTAGACAGACAGAAGGATAGCTAGACAGACAGACAGATAGATAGATAGATAGATAGATAGATAGATAGATAGATAGATAGATAGATAGATAGATAGATAGATAGATGGACGGACGGATTGATAGATAGACAGACAGACAGACGGATAGATAGATAGATAGATAGATAGATAGATAGATAGATAGATAGATAGATAGATAGATAGATAGACAGACAGACAGACAGACAGATACTTTATTCATGGGAAATTTCCATTACTTTAAAACAAGATGTGGAAATCCCTGGATTTATCATGTTCCAGTTGTTCCAGTAGACACACTGTTTTAAAGAAGTAAGACTAAGATGTATAGACATGTAGAGAAGCAGCCGATCCTTACCATGGACTTGGTGAAGGGGCGTGCCAGGTTGAAAAGGAAGGTCATGAGCCACCAGCTCCGGTGGATGGATGTATATATCATGTTCCCAGGATGCACTGCGTTGGAAGTGACCCCGTGAGGAGAGAGGCGACGGTGCAGCTCACTGGAGAAAAGGATGTTGCAGAGCTTGGCCCTGTTGTAGGCCAGCATGGACCAGTACTCCTTCTGAGGTGGTGAGAGCAGAGCCAGATCCACCTTCCCACAAGAATCCACCAGATCTGTGAACCTACAGCAACAGGAGGGGACCAGAGTGAAGATCCAGACATGGCAATCACAATATTTCCTAGTTTCTAGTAGTTCTAACAAAAAGTCTTCCTAGTTTTTACTGATTCAGCTGATGATGGTAGGGGACAATTATCAGTATCGTGAAATACAGCACACTATCCATCTCATTTTCATATGATTTCACTTTTTCATAACTGCAACTGTTTTTAATGAGAACGTTCCCCCTGTTGCCCTAAATGCCCCTTACATGGGTATCAGTTTCTTCAGAAAATGTTTCACACCGGGACTCAGTTCAGTTTCAGCTCAGTTCTTCCTAGTTTTGTTGTAGTTATGGGATGTGACAACAACACTGACTTTCACAAAGCTAATAGGGAAAAGTCTCGATCATGGGTCACATGACCATGTACTGGACCTAGGACCAAATACCAAGGACCGAGTGGCTCAGGTCTGATTTGAAAAGATCGGGTTCTTGGCAAAAAATTAGATTTGTGTCACATTAACCTGTGATGTGAATGAACCTCAGTTTCCATTAAACACCATAGATAGATAGACAGATAGATAGACAGATAGACAAATACATAGAAGGACAGACATACAGACAGACAGATAGATAGATAGATAGATAGATAGATAGATAGATAGATAGATAGATAGATAGATAGATAGATAGATAGAAGGACAGACAGACAGACAGATTTGTCACTTTAACCTTGTGATGTGAACGAACCTCGATTTCCATGAAACACCATGCTAAAAGAATTGTGAGTAATATTAACCTTCTGAAAAATGTTATAGAAATCCTGTCGTAATTAAAGCTTAAAAAAGGGCAGAACTAGTCTTTAAACAAAAACAAGAAAAGAAGGAAACAATATCCGCTCTGGCGAAGGCCTGCGCTTGCAGCACTGTTACAACCTGGCTTAGCTTAATGCAAATCAAAGCTGTGACATGATGTTGTTTAATTGGCTCCGAATGAGCTGTTAAACACCAGATGTTTGACAAGGCTTCATGAACACAAAGCTGTGTGTACATGGACGCCAGTGTGTGTGTGTGTGTGTGTGTGTGGTTAAAGCCTGGAGAGATGGTTTACTGTAAGAAATTCTCTCTCCCAAGGAGTTTATGTCTAATTGTTTGTTCCAAGCTCATCTCTCTCTCTCTCTCCTCTCTCTCGCTCTAAACAGAGTCAACATTTACATTTTCACTAAAGCCATTATGCAGCAGCCAATCAAACTGTTCTATTTGCTGTTGACAAGCCCCATGTGCCCATGTTGGGCTGTGGTTTGGCATGTTATATCTCTGGTTAATTAACAAACAGCAGCTGCACGCTAGTTCTTTCCCCATACAATGCTGCCTCGGGCCTGGAGCACAAGACTCGTGTACTGTAGTGACAAAAGATGCTCACACTGGGTACAGCTAAAGAAAGTCTAGGAGCCTGTCTGTCACTCTGTTCCCTAAGCCTTAGTGTAAAGGAGTCTTAGGTTCATTCATTTATTCATTCATTTATTCATTCATTCATCGTCTTCCGGAGCCGGGTCGCATGGAGCAGGGATGCCCAGACTTCACTCTCCCTAGACACTTCCTCCAGCTCTTCCGGGGGGATTCTCAGCCGAGAGACATAGTCCCTCCAGCGTGTCCTGGGTCTTCCCCGGGGTCTCTTCCTGGTGGGGAATGCCTGGAACACCTCCCCAGGGAGACGTCCAGGAAGCATCCGAAACAGATGCAAGGGCCACCTCGACTGGCCCCTTTCAATGTGGAGGAGCAGCGGCTCTACTCCAAGCTCCTCACCCTATCACTAAAGGAGCGCCCCACCACCCTACGGAGGAAACACATTTCGGCCGCTTGTATCCGGGATCTCGTCCTTTCGGTCATGACCCAAAAGCTCATGACCATAGGTGAGACTATGAGAGAGTCTTAGGTTTGTTTTCCTGAAAACTCAGCGCTCATTTCCTTCTCTGCTTCGCCTACCTGTCTCGCCAGGTAAAGGTTTTACTCAGTGCTTAAGTAGAAAATGTAATTTTCCCCAGGTCAAAGGTCAAGCCAGCGAAGTGAAAACGGCTCGTATTGAAGCAAGTGAGCGCGGGGGAGAAACGGAGGAACAGAAAATCACAAGAAATGTTTCTTTTGAACTGCAAACTGTGTGGGAAATGACAGTACTGTAGAAAAGTGTGTGTGTGTGTGTGTGTGTGTGTGTGTAAGCTCAGCCCAAGTCATTAAGAGGTTAGGGGATGAGTAATGGTAGGAGGTTCTGGTGGCACGGAGGTACTGTGAGGCTGAAACATTATTGTTATTTTCTCTTCCTAATCAGTGAAGAGTATTTGAACTGTCCTCAAAATAATTCTCCTGCCCTTTTCCTTTGTCCATCACCCTCAACTATTTATTAAGACCGGTGTTCCGCATCTCCCCATCCCTGCCCCACCAGTACAGTGTGCTTCCAGAAAACACCTCTCCACCCATACGCTCCATCACTCGCACGCTAACCTAGCGCAGGAACGCTGAAACGTTTCACAAGCTTAGCATCCACCCATTTTCTGTACCCGCTTTTTTCCTAATTAGGGTCACGGGGATCTGCTGGAGCCTATCCCAGCACACCTTGGGCGAAAGGCAGGGGTACACCCTGGACAGGTCGCCGTATATAGAGACAACCACACGCACTCACACTAACTCCTATGGGCAATTTAATGGGCATGTTTTTGGACTGTGGGAGAAAACCAGAGTAATCGGAGTAAACCCACAAAGGCACAGGGAGAGCATGCAAATTCCACACAGAAAGGCCCCTGCCTGTTCGAACCCGGGATTCAAACCCAGGACCTTCTTGCTGTGAGGCGACAGTGTTACGCACTAAGCCACTGTGCTGCCCCTGTCTTCGATCAATCATGGCAATTCTATTCAATTAATTTGGTCAGAATCGATATATCACCTGGAAACTACACGTGAACTGGTGAAGTATTTTAAAATCACACGATCCAGTGAAGTCTGGTTCCTCTCAGATTTCGCCCCAGGTAGTTTTTCCTCGCTTGCCTCTGACTTGCTCATTAGGAATCGATTTTACATTTATAATTTATTTCCTGAATTGAAATAGTTCTGGAAAGCTGTTTTGTGATGATTGAAATAAAACTGAATTAGAAACTGTACACCAGAAGTCGGTTGGCTTTTGAGAATAAAGCGTATTAAATGCACATGAGCCATGAGATCATCAGACACGTATGTTTCAACGTTTCTTCTGACTTCTGCTTCGCATCGCCTGTCTTTGACTCAGTACAAAAGCTCCATATAAAAGCGTTTGGAAATTATTCCTATAAAATTGTAATGCAAAATGACAGACATCGACTCCTATTAGACGTAGCATCATTTCTTTCCCTGTTGGATTGCAGGATTTAGCTTGCTCAGGCCATAAAAGAGGGAAGAGAGGGAAGAGATGGTACAGGAAAGCACTGACCTGTGAGATTCAGAGGACAGCACTACCACACGGGCAGGAGCTGAACGCCGCAGCACGTTCTGCAGCAGCTGCACTAGATAGAAGTGGCCCAGATGGCAGATCTGGAAGGTAGACTCCAAGCCGTCCTCCGTCAAACGCCATGGCTGCGTACACACCGCCGCATTACACACCAGGATGTGCAGGGGCCTATACACACACACACACACACACACACACATTATAAATAACACTTGCATTTAGCTACTTGTTACAGAAGTCTGACATTCCTTTAAAGTCACGCATGGGGGGTGGGGGGTTACAATCACATGCCTGACACAAGAAATAGTTAAAGAAGGCAATTATATTCACTATTTTTGTATCGTGATATTCATAGAACTCAGCGCTACGGGCCAAAAATAGCAAGTTTAAAAATAATCCGGTTGCCTGAAAACAGCACAGGATGTGCAGTGCTGTTCTGGTGGAAAGGCGGGAGAGGGGAAACGGCACGCGAGGGGAGAAAGGTGAAAGAGGTAGGACAATGGCTGTGAAAGGTGAGAGAGGAAAGGCAGCGGGTGCGAGAAAGCAGCTAATGGTGTCAGCTGACATCTGGGCTGGAATCCAGCTGGAGCTGCAGCCACTCTGTAGGATCAGCTAAATCAGCTCGAAGAAAGGTGAGAGCTACTTCGCAGAGGCATCTTGGGACATCACTTTTCCTCGTATGTCCTCGGAGGAGTACGGCGTTAACGTCTTAGGGTACAGGACCTAAAGCTAAAATAAATCATTCATAGCAGAGCTGCACAATTCTCCATCTAACAGCTGAAACTAGTATTTAGGGTTTATTTAGCAGAGTTTAGATAGATAGATAGATAGATAGATAGATAGATAGATAGATAGATAGATAGATAGATAGATAGATAGATAGATAGATGGATAGATGGATAGATGGATAGATAGATAGAGAGATAGACAGACAGACAGACAGACAGATAGACAGATACTTTATTTATCCCAAATCCGAAATTTACAACTTCCAGCAGTATCCACAAACATAGGTAATAAATAATAAAATAAATAAAATAAAAAATATAACAAAAAATACTAAATACTAGAAATTTAAAGGTAGATAATAGAGATACGGTAAGGTAAGCAGAGATAATAAGGTAAGCAGATAAGGTAAGGTAAGATACCCGGTCTGTCAAGATTATATGATAAAGTGGGACAATTTGTCTCGTATGTTCTCCATTAAATGAGGTGGAATCACGTAATGACCTGCTTATCACATACAACTAGATTATGTTACATGAATAATGAATTCAGAGCATGCTCCGAATAAATGTTTATCATTAGATGAGACAATTCTATAACCCAGTCCACTAATGAGGTTAAAAACAACTTATTCAAAAAGTGCAGTGAGAAGACTTGCTTCAAATAATGCTTTGTTTTTTAGGCTTCTGTCTAAGTATAAACCACAAGATGAGTAAAACAAGGTCATCTCACATCCGGGAACATCTGTCCCAACCTCTGGAAGATCCTTGCCTTTGACAGAGTCGCTCCGCTGGTCTCGAACCCTTGGTGGCGCCGCAGAACAATCTGAATCCACCCCACCAATTTTTAATTTCTTCCATTAGAATTAATTATGAGAGCCAGAGGCAATTTGTGTACTCTGTGTTTAAAACTGCCTGCACTATTAATTAAAAACTGGTTGCTGGAAAATTAATGGAGGAATTGTTATTCGCCTGCTATAATGAGCTTTCTCTATGACATTAAAAAAAGGAATGCATGATGCGTTTCCCCCCCAGGTTCGGAGAGGAAACACCGTCGTCTGCATCAGCGCAAGAGGATGTAGGAAGGGGTGCGCAGTGGAAACGATCAAGGAAATAAATTCCTTTATTTACGTGGAGACCTGCGGAAAACCTTCACCTGGGAAACTTTTTACATTTACTTAAGTTTATTTAAACAGAAATATAAACGTCTCCCACTGAAATCCAACAACGTCCTGGCTCGTTTTATATCAGACTTACGGCGATGATAGAATTCATTTGTTTGTACTGATTAAAAATGACCGGAAAAGTGGTGTATTGGTGAAAAGGGTGTGATGAAAAGATTTACATGTTGTATAACTGATGTAGCAAAGAAAGTCGTGGTCAGAAGAGAGGGCGCAGCTAACCAAGGTCACATGAAAGACAAAAGTAAGTAGACAATGAAAGTTTTTGTTGCCTAAGAGATAGTTCCATTTTTCTAAATGGTTTAGAAAGATGTCTATAAAAACTATAAAAGTGTAACAGATGATCGAACCCATTACTCTCTGAGAAACCTTTAACGTTTGTTACTCTTGCCTGTTCCTTCCAGTGTGCTATTTTCTCAAAACTTTAAGGGTTAAATAAATACAAAATCCCCAAATCATATTTGTTAGAAAATACACTATATTCCCAAAAGTTTTGGGACACCCCTCCAAATCATTGAATTAAGGTGTTCCAATCACGTCCATGGAACATATAAAATCAAGCACCTAGGCGTGCAGACTGCTTCTCCGAACATTTGTGAAAGAATGGCTCGCTCTCAAGAGCTCAGTGAATTCAAGCTCCAGTGAAAGGAACTCTTAATGCTTCGGCTTCATGCCAAGACATTTTGGACAATTTCATGCTTTGTGGGAACAGTTTGGGGATGACCCCTCCCTGTTCCAACATGACTGCACACCAGTGCACAAAGCAAGGTCCATAAAGACATGGATGAGAGAGTTTGGTGTGGAGGAACTGACCTCAACCTGATAGAACACCTTTGGGATGAATTAGAGTGGAGACTGTGAGCCAGACCTTCTCGTCCAACATCAGTGCCTGACGTCACAAATGCGCTTCTAGAGGAATGGTCAAAAATTCCCATAAACACACTCCTAAACCTTGTGGAAAGAGTTGAAGCTGTTATAGCTGCAAAGGGCGGGTCAACTCCATATTAAACCCTACGGATTAAGAATGGAATGTCATTAAAAATCATGTGCATGTAAAGGCAGACGTCCCAAAACTTTTGGCAAAAGTGTATTCGAGTTTCTTAAAAAGTGTAAGTTTTGTCAGAGTAAAGTAAGGTTTGTCAGAATTCAGTCACATTACAGCATCCACAGTATTTCCAGTCTGGATAATAAGTCAAAGGCAGATATTCAGCCTGTTATACAGACTCCTTAAAACAAAAGCCGTCTTTCTGGAGGTAGACACTGGCACCCTCGGACTGACAGCAAGCACAGACTCCACTCTACATGAGACTTAATGAAGTATGCTGTCAGATTCTCAGTGAATACTATTAAACTTTATGACTTTCACGCTTTGGTCAAAAGGCACGTAATGGAAGGAGAACACGTTGTGCGATTCCCACTGAACTGCAGAACGCTGATCCCATGGGCTGCAGCGTCCATACACCGACATATAACAACGACAACACCGGCACCGGACGCCCGTTCCCAATCAGACAACTTAGCTTTATTTATTTCTAAATAAACCTTGATCTTAATGCAACACGGTTAACATGAATTATTTATCCACCGCGTTTAAGAGCGGCAGTTCAGTATTTTTTTCAGTGTCTGAGTGAAAAAATAAAGTAAAAGAAAATCCCCTTAATGATGATGATGATGATAGCAGGGAAAGATTTCAGAGGCAGGTAACAGGATCGTGTCTGTTTCGACAGTAAAGCAACCCCCCACTTCAAGTTTCAGATATGAGGTGGCTGATTGAATGAGCCTCGGTGGGAGAGAGGACCGTGTATTGCTGTTTGCCCCATAAACTCAGGCTAATTCTCCTGGTGTGTGGCCTGTGATTTAACAACATGCCTTTACAGCAGCCTCACTCTCTTAATACAGCTCCCTGCCAGGTCTGTCCTCATAAGCAAAAAGCTAACAAACGGCTTTAATAGGCGAGCCCACATAATGTAAAAACTCCCTTTAAACTTATTAACGCGATCGAGGGGGTCTGCCGCAGATGTGCAATTTACATGCTGGGCTAGCGGGGGCGGTAACGAGGGAGCAGGGAGAAATAATCCTACATATTTACTTTCAAAGAACCCCCAGGGCATGACCTTTGACCCGAGAATAATCTCCCCACATAAAAGAGCGATTACCTTTCCTCCCTCTCCTCTGGCCACCTACTATTAAGGGGCTCTGTTTATAGTCTACACAAAGGGCTGGTGTAACAGAGCACAGATTTAAAATACACACACACACACACACACACACTTTTTTTTTTTTTTTTTTACAGTAAGGGCTAAATTAGATTGCATCCCTGACTTGGCAGTTGATATTCAGAGCTCATCAAGGTAATAATGTTACTATGGAGGGACATCTAATGTACAAGCAACGAGCGAAACGGGGAGGAGTTTTGCCCAAAAATGGAGGACATTCCACTGTATGTATGAGGTCATAAAACACCATGTGCAAGAACGGTGCTTTAGAACGGAAATGATATCAAGCCAAAATTAATTACATAGGAACAAAGGAGGGGGAAAAAAGGAATATTCATAGACATGTGATATTGATTTTTTTTTTCCTCCCTGCTTGTGACTGACCATTTGAAACAGATGATTTAATCATCCTAAAAAGTGAAACAGGAAAGTGAGCATTTCAGCTTTTAACTAGGGAAGGTGGAACGATACGGTCGGGCTGTGCAGTCGGGAGCTGCTCACCAAAACACAGCTGGATTTTTTAGCTGAGTCCAAAGCAACACACTTTAAACAGTAAAAGAACTCAATTCAATAGAATTATTTTCTAAATTGCTTTGGTTACTGTCCACATGGCCAACGTTTTTTTCTGCTGCTGCTCTAAATGTTTACTATCATACGCTGTAAAGGTAAGTAGCCCTGGAAGTGTCGTACGATTCGGGTAAACGTCACCGGATGTCGTGTAGAGGCAATTAAAATCTTTCCATCGTGCAAGTCCTAGTGTGAGGAGAACAAAGAGAACGAGAGAAAGAAACGTCTGAGAAAAGCATAGATCGTGTTTCCATTTACTGGTACTGCGTGTAATTGCTGGAAGCAGAAATAAGGGGGTTGGGAGGCACCTTCACCAGCTGCCTGCTGCCATTCACACCTCAGCAGCTCCCTATTCTGATGCGAATTAATCTACTCTTCTTCCTCTGGGACACACACACACACACACATATATATATATAAATATATACCACATATATATATATATATATATATATATATATATATATATATATATATATATATATATATATATATATATATGTGTGTGTATGTATATATATATATATATATATATATATATATATATATATATATACATACACACACATATATATATATATATATATATATATATATACACACACATATATATATATATATATATATATATATATATATATATATATATATATATATATATATATATATATATATATACACACACATACATATATATATATATATATATATATACATATATATATATATATATATATATATATATATACACGCACACACATACAAGCTCACCAATAATCTAGGAACAACGTGCGCAGAAATACAAGAAAAACATTGCTCCCCCCCATTTGAAATTTGAATACTGGGAAGGTTCCGATCCAGTGGGTGTGGCTGACAAGTACAATGGTTAAGTTGTAAGAAATAGAACTAGAGCATCTCGGAGGAGTGAGAGAAGTAAGAATTCTCGTTAATTTCATTTAGTATTCAGCAAAATAATGAAGGATCTGGTGCCTATGTGTGGTTCAGGTGAGCCATGGAGGAACGTGGAGTCCCGTGCTGGAGGAGGCCACTTTACAGTGAAGTCGGTTGGGCCTGCATGTGTGTACGGCCATGTTTGAACCCCATCTCCACACTCACTGTGGGTCACTGGGCCAAGTAAATGATTTGGGTCCCAAATGGCCTTGGACTAATGGCTTAATCTTTCTCTCTTATTAAATGCCATCAGCTTCTATTAGAGCAGCCAGAGAGCTGATCTTAGTGGCGGGCTGTGGCAAAGAGAGGAAAGAAATTTGCAAGAGCCCAGGCTGTCGCTTCCTTCACTCAGCCATGACAGAGTAGAGAAAGCGTTCTAGTACAGGCACTACTAGAGACACATGCACCACAAAAGAGTAGCATGGCAGTATGACATGACTCCACTGTAGTCTCATCAAATTCAGCGCCTCACGTTCCATTCAATTCTCATTTTGGGTCCACAACAGCGTTCTGAAAGTGTGCCAACCATGGATGATGACCAGTACGGCCTCATTAGGGTTTGAACAACACAGTGCGTACCGGTTGTGTGGCAAGGTGGCGAGGTGGGGGAATGAGGAAGAGGATTTGGGGAGAGGGTGACGGTCACCTCAAGGCCTCTGGCTGCTGACCAAGCGGCTGCTGCAGGCGGCAGTGTCCTGCCTGAGGGCCTGCCCGGGGCCAGATAAGCCCTGGAATCCCCTGAGAGCCTGGAGAGAACGATATCACCACCACAACTACCAACAGTCACCTCTACCACATTCTGTGTGGGATGAAGATGAGGAAAATACAGAAGGTAGCATCTCGGCAGAGCTCAAGACGGAAAGCTGATGTGGCGGCTCACTTGGCTGCAAAATGGCTCCTCCAGCATAAAGCTGTAGAACTAACACTGTCAGAGAAATATCATAACCTAGAGAATTCAATTCTCACACAAAAATGTTTAGCATCTGTATATCTCATACAAATCACAAAATAATTACAGTTAAAAATCCTACGGGTAAACCCTTAACAGTACATGTTGCTATCACATGACAATGACTAAAGCTAAAAACACACCAATATTCCTGTGTTTACAACAACAACAAAAAACCTCAAAATTGTCTTGTTCCATTACGTTATCTGAACTGGGGGAAAAAAACAAGCATTGTGGGCTTTTTTGTTTTCTTTACACAGCCTGTCTTTGAGAGCCAATGTCACTATTCCTTTGCCTTCCGTCATGTAATGTAACTTCATGAAAGCCTTGCCAGTAATTGATTTAACTGGGAGACTGTGAAGGACTTCAAAATCTGCGGAGATGAGATTGATGGAATTATGCAGTAAGGTTGAGATACTTATTTATTGACCAGGGAGTGGGGAGGGGAAGCTTATGATGAGAGAGGCTGGACCTTTTGGCCCTGCGCTGATTTGATAGCTCGGTAATGGAGTCAGGGAAAGGAAGCAAGTGAGTTTGGTGGGGTCAGCCTCTAGCCCTGGACTCAGACCACTGCTCAAATGGAGCTAATGGCTCTCTAGAAAAGCTTGGCTAAGGCTCTAAGACTGTTTTGTTTTATGTGCGGGACTCTCTTCAGGACGGAGGGATGCATTAATGCTTTTAATTTTTAAATAATCAGGGAGACAAGGAATGTCCTGCCGATGACAAACAGAATGAAACAAAGATAAACAAAAGGTTAGAAGGCCGGTTCCATCCCACTATGATGAGGATGACGAATCAAAATGCGTTTCCATCTTCATCATTATAATACTGGAACGGATTTACTTACAGCTTCTTTGCTTTGAAGGATTCTGCAAACTCTCGGACACTTCTCAATGACGCCAAGTCCAGCGTCATGGCTTCAACACGAGCTTTGTGCTAGAGAGAGAGAGAGAGAGAGAGAGAGAGAGAGGGAGCAGAAACACAGAGCATCTTAAGCATCCATCAAAACATTCAGCATCTTTATCATCCATCATTATATGCACTAAAGCCATAGGCCACTAGTTACAGTTCCTCAGACATTTCCCACCTGTGCATTACTCTGGGTGCTATATGGCAGCGAGGCTTTAGCCACTGATATACTGACATGCCCACATTTAAATCAACTCTCTATCCGCTACAATAAATCAGGAATGCATTTCCACCAGGAAGAGTTGGACAGTCTGCGGCTGGATAGCATCTCCATAGGCTTTTTATGGCACTTTTATGATTCCCCACACTCACCGTATTGAATCCATTCAGTATTTACATTAAGTGAGCAGTGAGGTCTTGCAGAAACCTGTGCTCTTATGAAGTCTGTAATGGCATATAGAATAGGCTCGCAGGGATAAATAATGGATGAAAAAAGCCAAATCTGCAATAATGGTGCCGCTCAGCACTAGCTTTTAAGTTTACCTTTGATCGCTCTGTAACACAATCAATAAGCAGAAAGGTATATAAATCACTCCAAAAGATATAATCATACACTGACTGGTCACGGGTCAAACACAGGTCCCCTGAGGACTGAATGAATGAATGAACGAACAAACAAACAAACAAATAAATAAATAAATAAATGCTATGGACATATTCCACATAAAGCTCACTCATCAAGATGCCTTTTTTCCCCTTCTTCTCTCTGAAAACCTGAGAATCTTTCCCATTTGTTCCACCACACGGTGAAAAGCAACACTTTAGAGTTAAATGCTGTGCTTTTCTTCCTAAAAATCAGCTTGATGTCAGTTCAGTAGGTCCAGCCTTGACTCCAGCAGCATCTGTGAGGAGGGAGTAGGTTGATGAATGAGCATCTGAACTCTGCTCATATTAGAGTGGGCTTAAGAGACACGGGGCATTTTAATCATGCCACATACACTACAGTAGCCGGTTAACACACACACACACACACACACACACACACAAAAAAAGCCCTTAGCTCAGCACTTCCTGCGCGTCAACGAGCCGTCTGTCAGCCGGTAACTAGCACTAATCAAGTACACTGCAATTAGTTCTTTATACCACCCTATAAGAAGTACATCGCCATGAGGACGCCAACAACATGGTGTCTGCTCATACACACTGACTCCAACTTCATTAGCAGTCCGGAGTTATACAGTGCATTATCAGATAGAGCGCCTGATACTGAGGTAACGTGGACAGAAATGTCAGATCTCACGGCTGACAGTCGGATAGAGAGATGTCTCTCAATTTTGACACATCTGCTAGACGTTCAAGCCTTTTTTGGCTGAATTAGCATTAGTCCACGGTGCACCAGACTGAAACTGTTATGAGCTCAAGATAGTTACGAGGTGTTGAAATGTCCAGACAGCACGGGACACACAGAGCCGAGGTAACACAGACAACTGCTCTGCGTTGACTGGATTTTCCGAGTGCCTGCCAGGCTCAGAACATAATATCCCCAGCACGGTCTCTACAGAGACCCCCCGATCCGACACTACGCTTTGATATCGCGAAAACTACTGGCCTGTCACGGACCCTGGTGACGTCAGGGGAGTGAGAATATATCGTGTAATTAAGGTGTTATAAGAAGGGGCGGCTGTGTGCTAGTTAAAAAGAATGAAATGTTAGACACTTGGATGAAGTGTACTGTAAATATGCTGATGAAATGTTTCAAAGTCAAGCATGGAGCCTGAGGCCTGTTCGTGAACAAGAGTGACAGATTAAAAAAGATCACCATTTGATCAGACTAATGACTGGAAAAAGAAATGTAGATGCAATGCGTGTATGACTTATTTTAAGTCAGGCTTCGGTAGCCATGCTTGTCAGGCCTTACTGTGTGAACACTGCAGCACGAGAAACAACAGCTGGTGAGAAACACACAGCACAGACATGAAGACTAATGACTAAATGACTAAGACAACTGTTTTCCGTAAGCAGAGTAAGACGTTGCAAGATGCACCGTACCAAACTGGGGCACAAGTTTGGTTCGAAACGTTCATCTCCGGTTTCCCGACGCTTCCAATTTTCTGGATTTCAAGCTTGTCTTTCAATAGCTTCCTGGAAAAGATAAAGGCACTTATCCAAAGCGCCCTCCCTTCACCCTGTCCCTCCCCCTGTATGACTGCCTCCATCTCTCCACTTCTCTCATTAACTCGCCACCGCTATCCATTAGCTGAACCGATTAAGAATACATGCACTCCATGGTTTCCTTTTCCTCACAGTCTTTCGCCGAGCACAAGCAATCAACAGAGCAGAGAGGAGAGTAGCAGACTGTCGTTGATAAATTACCTGTCCCCTCTGAAAACCATTTATCTATTTGGGGCCGGTGTGTGAGAGGGACCTTGTCAGTGCTGCGCACTCCGTTCTCCCTGCTTCTCCATTCAAAAACTAAATCATATGAAAAAGGCAATAGAACATTTCCATATGACAAATATGCACAGGTGGAGCTGCCAGCCTGCTCTACTGTGTTTGAAGTGGCGTGAAGCAAGTGGGGGCCACGGTCATATAGAGCAGACAAATGGCCCGGAGAAAGACCATTCTTCATCAAAGAGCACGAAGAGGGAGAGAAGAGGAAAAATGCTCGACATATTATAGCCAAAAAGACAAGGGAAAGATGTTACGAAGGAACGACACTGGATTTCCTCTCCCTCTCTAGGATTGGGAATATGGAAGTTCTTCCAGCTGGGCCGTCCTGCTTGGTCCCACAGGAGCCCTGTCAACTCGCATAACCACAAAAACGTGTTCCGCCTGCCGCTATCCTCCTCTACGCTGTCCATTAGTTATGCCTGCTATCTATTCCGGAGCATCGGTCTCCCATGTCTGCAGATTGCAAGACTAACAGTACATGACACTCCGAAATAAAGCAGATGTCTGGGAACATGCGCTGGCGAAAGACCAGTTAGCCGCAAAAAAACACAGCGTCCTGGATTCGCGCGTCGATAGTAGCCCGACGTCTGAGCTGCGAGCAGATTGGACCTGGCGTAAGGACACCCTGTCCATCAGAAGCGCTGAAAACTTTGGCGCGGGACAACAACGAAGAGAAATATCTGAAAATGGCGTCAGTAAGCCGCATCACTCACGGTCATTTCATGATCATAAAACTCGAATGCATTCAAAAATAAGAAGCGTGCTGCGTATCTCGACACTTTCCACAACGCTACGGCAGAAGGAGGGGGCGGTAAATGTCTCCATATACTCCACCTTTAGCCACAGCTCAGCTCTGAGGGAGATGAATTGGTTCGGTGGGAGTTAGCAGCTGAAATAGCGCTCACAAATTATTTGATAAATGCGAGATGGAGAGGCGACAAACAGGTTTATTTTTACAGTGATGGCACCGAAGGCCTCAGGGCGCTCCCCCTGTCTCCATCACCCTCACAGGAGGCCAGCATGATTTATCATACACCTGATGAAGAGGAAGCCTGCGAAATGTCACGGGACTCGGGCGGCAAACGAAGGAGGGCTGGATTCGACAAGGCCCCAGCGTCCCTCAAGTCGACTGGCTCCAAAACAAATATGCTTTTTCATTAAGAATCGAGAAGACCGGGTGATTTCCAGACAGTCCTAAACAAGCAATCAAGGTGGATAAAAGAAAGGGAAAGGCAGATACGTAGATACAGTCAAGGAATAGACACGGATATATCCAACTTTTGCACAGGGATCAAAACTGGGAATTCCACCGACACACACGATATTACGAACACAAAATAAGACAATAACACCACACTGAGCAGGACTATTTCCTTCCCATTTGTCCAATATTTCCGAAAACGATTCATACATTAGTAGCACGTGGATAGGAAGGCGGCTTGAGCCGAATTCTCAATTTAAAAAGCATAACCGTGTCTATTACCATCTATAAGAGTAGCTGATCAGCTCATCAGGAGTAATTGATAGTTAAAGAGGATAAAAAAAAAAAGGAACAAAGGAAAGAAAAAAAATAAAAAATAAAGATGGCAGATGGGAACACAATGGACCCCCCACACCCCACCCTAAAAAAAAAAAGGAAAAAGAAAGAGTGAGCAATCTGAACGCCTGCTTTCCTCTGCAGATTGAAGTCTTGTGATGAAAATAAAGTTTATTGCCTGGAAAGAGGAGGGGAAAAAGCATGTAGAAGCATTAAAGCGACAGAGGTGAACAATTAGACAGATGGCCAGGTTTCAGAGGAAGGAGCAAAAATAAAATGAGAGAGAGAGAGAGAGAGAGAAACACATGAACAGAATCATTCAGGAATTTTATGAGGAGTCTGACAAGCCCACATCTCTTCAAGGGCACAGCAGGAGAGAGCTCGGAGGATTCCTCTGAGAAACTTTGTGCTGAATGCTGAGTGTGCAGTCGTGAGGGAAACACGGAGAGCAAAGATCACCACCGGGGCAAAGACTCCAAGCATTACAGTTAGCCCCTGATGATGACCCCAGTGCACTTAAGGAAGTGCATCTTATTAACATTACTCTCTGTCCTGAACTGTACTACACACTGTACACCATGCACTGTACACTCACAGGACTCTTCAATACACTCAGGACTCGCTGGAAACACGCAGTTTTTGTACATCCCGGATTTTGCACTAAACCTTATCTTTTGCAGCTGTTCGTAATTTTGTAAATTTTAGTATTTCGTATTTTTTTAATTTATTTAATAAAAAACATTTTGAGTTAAAAAAATTTATTTTATTTTTTATTTATTACCTTATTACCTGTGTTTGTGGATACTGCTGGAAGTTGTAAATTTCCTATTGGGATGAATAAAGTATCTATATATCTATCTATCTATCTATCTATCTATCTATCTATCTATCTATCTATCTATCTGTCTGTCTGTCTGTCTGTCTGTCTGTCTGTCTGTCTGTCTGTCTGTCTGTCTGTCTGTCTGTCTGTCTGTCTGTCTGTCTATCTATCTATCTGTCTATCTATCTATCACTATACTGTCAGATTTCTCGGAGGTATTATGAGCTTTTAATTATTTCAATTTACATAATTTTTTTTTTATTTCACCGTCAACGTTACTGAAAAAAAATGCAAGTGCATTGCACAGTGCATGCAGATATACTGCTGCTCAAAGGTAGTTACTGCTAAAAATAATAATGATCATTTCTTTCTTTATTTATTTATTAAATTTATTTATTTATTTATTAAATTTCCAACATCAACCCTGATTATAACAGAGGCTGAGCTTTACCAATAAAATCATCCTCAGATTTGTGGACTAAAAGATGAGAGATAGTTCTGTACTGTGTTCTTGAAGAGAGGAAAAGAATTCTTTTATCTTTCTAAGGTCTTGGAAAATACAAGGGAATGATTTTCGCCAGCTGATCCTGCCTTACCTTGTCTTTCTTTCTCTCTCTCTCTCTTTTCCTTCCACTATTCTGGGGTTAAAGAAAAAAAAAGAGACAAAAAAGCAGCAAAAAAAAAAATTCACCTTGTGAAGACCTGACCACACAAAATTGGTCATCAACTTTTAAGACTATATTTTATCATGTTTTTTTTTTTTTTTTAAAGCAGAAAAAAAGGTGAGGAAAAATGGTCAGTGCTCATGGTCCATACATCATCCTGTCACAATTATGACATTCGTTCATAAATACCCACCAATCTCTTCTCCACCTGGCTGCTTCCGCTATTCAAACCCTGTGGAAACAGCTAATTACTGCATCTCTCTCTCTCTCTCTCTCTCTCTCTCGCTTCTTCCCGCTATTATCTCTAATTTGTTCTTTCATCCTAAAGGAGTTACGAACGGAGAAGAAATGGAGAAATAGAGGCAGTTCAACACACATGTAACACACGCAAATGCAAACAGAAGCGTAAACTCACACACACACACACACACACACACACACACACTGCAATTAATAAAGAGGCTGGTCCCTCCAGAGCACTGGAAGAAACTGCCTGTTCAGCACATAGAAGGAGAATATGCAATTTCCCCAAGTTAAGTCTATATTAAATTGATTTCTTCTTTCACTGAGATGGGCTGGGCTCTCTCTCTCTCTTTCTCTCTCTCCCTCTCTCTCTCTTTCTCCATTCCTAATGAAAGGCAGATAATCTACAGGTTTTCTCTCTCCTGAAATCAAGTTACAAATCAACTACTGCAAGATACGGAGAAGGAGGCGGAACGACATGGAATGATTTTTCAACTGAGAATAAGGGGGAAATGTGTACATGAAACGTGTGCGCACACACACACACTTACTTATCCATCTCTATATCTACATCTACATCTCTATATCTACCTATATATAAACATAAACACACACACACACCCCTACCTGTTTCTCTGTCTCTCTCATAATATATATACATATATATATATATATATATATATATATATATATATATATATATATATATATATATATATATATATATATATATATATATATATACACATATATACACACACACACCCATCTATCTCTCTCTCCCTCTCCATGCACACACACACACACCCCTACCTATCTCTCTCTCTATCTATCTACCTACCTATCTATATATACACATACACACACACATCTATCTATCTATCTATCTATCTATCTATCTATCTATCTATCTATCTATCTATCTATCTACATACACCCCTATCTATTGCTATATCTATTACACACACACACACACACACACACAGGTGTAAAGCAACAGGCTCAGATCAATATTCAATAAAGCGATTAAAGATTAATGAAACCTCTCCTATCTGATGTACAGTGTATGTGAGGTGGAGGTCTATGTATGAGAAGAAAAGTGTGTGTGTGTGTGTGTGTGTTTGCACGTGAGCGTGTGCCTGATATATTCTGAAAACCTCCTACAAACAGTGGCACAAAAGGTCAACACTGCTGTTATTAAGATTTCAACAAGGGAAAAAAATCTCAGCACCAAACGCACAAAAAAATAAAAAAATCCGCAAGAGTGGTGATACAGCATCAAACCATTCTCGTAAAAGGTTAAGGGTAAAGGAGTACAAACCCGCTGATTCATTCTGTATCGCTAAAGTGGCATGGCAGCAGCGCAGCTCTTGAAAGAGGAAGAATAAAACAAACAAACACACAAATAAATAAATCCTTTCCCACTCAGACCATCCACAGGCCTCTTTTCTCTCCACCCTTCTCATGTTCCCTCTCTCTCTCTCTCTCTCTCTCTCTCTCTTTCCATCCAGCACTACAGGGGGAGATTAGATTTGCATCAGAAAGTGATGTAGATTGAAATAATGCATCTTTATCGCCGGAGATATTGAGATTTACTCCCAATTTTCCTCAGCCCTTGCCGGAGATCTGCTCACCGTGCAAAAATTTACCGACACATCTGCCATGTTTTTCCGATATCCTAACAACTAGACATTAATGCAATACCTATCGCTCCCCAATATTTCAGAAAGGAGAAATAAGCGCCACCAATTACATATTTACACTGGGTGTATTTTGCAATTCTGCAAGTTTGTTTGGTTTTTTTTTTCTCCTCCTCCTCCTCCTCCTCCTCCAGTCTCCCTGTATGTAATTTAGTGGACAGAAGAAGATTTAAGGACGTCTCCATTGTCTATGTTAGATCTAAATGAAGTCTGTACAAGGTAAATCACATTGTGCTTGAGCAAAACTTCGTATTGTTAATGTCAGCAAAATGGCTGCTCCTAGTGACACGAAGTAATGAGTTTCCTTTATTTTATTTATTTATTTATTTATTTTTTTGTCACGCTTCTTTTCTTTATGACTGCATTGTTCCAAATCAAGTTTCATGTAATACTCCGGCGTGTGTTTTTTTTTTTTTTAAATCGTCAAAAAGTTTTCCGGAAGGAGAGAGAGAAAGAGATAGAAAGAGGAATTCCACGCGCCTCGACATCTACGGGGCTGAAACACGGAAAAAGCAGCAGGTTGTACTCTTCAATTTGTCCCAGTTTCAATTAAGCTTTAAGTAATAAATACCTGAAGCGGGCGGAAAAAAGGAAGATAATATAATTGAATCGGAGAGAAGACGAGCTGCCGGCGTCTGAGCTCGTAAATGCCTTATGTAGCTGTTTTATTTAGATTTCACAATTTAGCAGACGAGTGGGAGGAAAGGAATAATTCTTTTAAAACGATAAGAAGTGATTTATAGAAACGATTTATTTCTGTAAGAAAACAAAACGATTACTGTAGTATTTTTCTTTATAAAACTATAAGAGACTAAGAGCGGTTCCCCACATGAATGGACCGTCACGTCGCCCGGAGTTACCAGGGCCCCACCCTGGAGCCAGGCCCAGGGTTGGAGAGGCACAGATGAGCGCCTGGTGGCCGAGTCTTTGCCTATGGGACCTGAAGGAGTGACGTAGACCCGCCTTCCCGTAGGCCCACCACCCACAGGAAGGAGCATAAGGGGTCAGTGCAATGTGGCGAGGCATGGGCAGGAGCCTTGATGACCCAAACCCTGGTCAAAACTATAAGAGAGTACACATTTAGTGGCTTTATTCTATTTGACTGAACTCAATCAAAATTCAACAAAAAAAATCCATAAGCTGCTAATAAAAACACAAAGCAAGCCTGACATCATCATCATCATCATGAAGCGATGTAATACGTGGTTCAAGGTCACGGGGTCATGAAAAGCGTAGGCTACGGTTGAAGGTTGCTTGAGGTGAAATAAATCACGTCGTTGTAAACAAATTGTGTTATTGCTTTATTCACGAACCTTAATTCAATCCGGAACGAAGACGAGTCTTTCGACAGGACCGAGCGCGAGACAGGAGACGTGGTCGGACGCGGCGACGCAGACATCTCATCCCGTTCGTCTGAGCTGCGGCGGTAAGTACATTAAAATGAGCCTGCAGAGGCTTTGGGGATAATCAGACTCGTGCCCCGAACATCGTCAACACTTGCCTTCTATCTCTGGAATAATTAAATAACGTCTAGTGCAAATCGAGTTAGAGTGCGCGACTGGTGCGACTGGTCGGGGGCTCTGGTCGAGCTGCGCTTAAACTGAGATGAGGAGAGACTAGGGGAGGAGAGGAGAGGAGAGGAGAGGAGAGGAGAGACTAGGGGAGGAGAGGAGAGGAGAGGAGAGGAGAGACTAGGGGAGGAGAGGAGAGGAGAGACTAGGGGAGGAGAGGAGGGGAGAGGAGAGGAGAGGAGAGGAGAGGAGAGGAGAGGAGAGTGGAAAAAAAGGGACGAGACAGGCCGAGAAAAGAAGGGAAGCTTAGGGAAGGGACGGGAAGGGATGGATTAGAAGAGAGAAGAGGACAAAACAAGAGGAGATGAAAAGAGAAGACGTAAAAAAGAACATAAATGATGAAAGGAGAGGATAAAAGAAGAAGATAGGAAAGTAAAGAGAAGAGATGAGTGAATAAGAGAAGAGAGGAGAGGACAAAACAAGAGGAGAGGAGAGGAGAGGAGAGGAGAGAACAAGAGGAGAGGAGAGGAGAGAACAAGAGGAGAGGAGAGGAGAGGAGAGAACAAGAGGAGAGGAGAGGAGAGAACAAGAGGAGACGAGAGGAGAGAACAAGAGGAGACGAGAGGAGACGAGACGAGACGACGTAAAAAAGAACATAAATGATGAAAGGAGAGGATAGAAGAAGAAAGGAAAGTAAAGTGAAGAGATGAGTGAGTAAAAGATGAGAAGAAATAGGCAGAGTGTGTGAAAAAGGTGAGGATAAAAGAGGACAGGAGAGGGCAATGAGCGATGAGGCCAGCAGAATATACAAGAGAAGAGAAGAGAAGAGAAGAGAAGAGAAGAGAAGAGAAGAGAAGAGAAGAGAAGAGAAGAGAAGAGAAGAGAAGAGAAGAGAAGAGAAGAGAAGAGAAGAGAAGAGAAGAGAAGAGAAGAGAAGAGAAGAGGGTAACATTAGGAGAGGAGAAAAGAAGGGAGATTAAGAGAGGTAAAATTATGAGAGAAAAAGAGAAGGGAAGAGATTAGGAAAGGTGAGGAAAGATTAAGAGGGAGGAAAAGAGAGATTAAGAGAGGAGAGGAAAGATTAAGATTAAAAGGGGGAAAGAAGAGATTAAGATTATGAAGGGAGAAGACAGATTAAGAGGAGAGAGAAGAGATTAAAATTAAAAGGAGAAAAGGGAGGAGGGATTAAGAGAGGAAAGGAGAGATTAAATTTAAAAGGAGAGAAGAGAGGAGAGATCAAGTGGAGAGATTAAGCAAGGAGAGGAGATGAAAGATTGAGAGAGGAGAGATTAAGTTTAGGAGATGAGAAGAGAGGAGATTAGAGATTAAGAGAGGTTGGTGAGGACAGATTAGGAGAGGTGAGGAGATGTTAAGAGGTTAGAGGAGAGGAGAGATTAAGAGGGGAGAGGAGAAAATAGAAGAGAGATTAAGATTAAGGGAGGAGAGGAGAGATTGGGATTAAGGGAGGAGAGTCTGGATTAAGATTAAGAGGGGAGAGGAAAAATGAGAGGAGAGATTAAGATTAAGGGAGGAGAGGAGAGATTGGGATTAAGGGAGGAAATTCAGGATTAAGATTAAGAGGGGAGAGGAAAAAAGAGAGGAGAGATTAAGTTCAAGGGAGGAGAGGAGAGTAAGATTATGAGAGGAGAGGAGAAATTAAGATTAAGAGGGGAGAGAAGAAAAGAGAAGAGAGATTAAGATTAAGGGAGGAGATGAGGGATTAAGATTAATAGGGGGAGCAGAGAAAAGAGAGGAAGGATTAAGATTAAGGGAGGATAGGAGAGATTAAGATTAAGAGGGGAGAGGAGAAAGGAGAAGAGAGATTAGGACAGAAGAGATTGAATGTAAAATTTAGGAGATGTGGAGAGGAGATGAGAGATTAAGAGAGAGGTCAGTGAGGACAGATTAGGAGAGGCGAGGAGAGCCTAAAACATGAGCCGATAGAAAATGAGAGAAATGGAGAGATTAAGATTAAGTTTAAAGGAGGAGAAGGATCGTCTGAATAGAACTGAAGGAATATGAGAACTCTGTAGTAATTCTACACTCCCAGTCTACACCGGAGCGAATGCGTACAGTAAGTGCGTAAATAAACACCTTTCGGTGTGGAAACGGTCGAATTCCTCATTCAGTATTATAAGCGACAACACATTTTCCTCATTAAGTTATAGGTATAAATGCTCTAAAGCATGAAATTACCCTCGAGCCTCCCTCTCTAAATAACCTGGTTTGCAAACAAATGATCCATGTAAAAGTGGTAAGATGCAGATTATTAAAATAATAGGAGGGACTGAAATTTGCATCCACAGAACTATTGAGCGTGCACACTGCAATTACTTCACTCATGCCTCTCCTCCCTCCTCCTTCCTCCTCAGTCCCACAGAGCCGCAAGAACACCACACTCTCTCCATGGCAGACGACACCAAACATTTCGGATAAACCCGCAAACAGGAGTTCTCCTACACAGGAGCAATAACTCCTGGCTTATGAACTGAAAAAGAAAGACTTGACTTTTGTTTTTTGAAATTCTCCTCCGTTTCCACCCGAACGCCTTAATCTCTCCGTCTTTTCCGCAATCCTTCACTCTCTTTCCAGAATAAACATAAACCGCTAACTTTGTATAGACACAATAACAACCCCCTTAACTCTCAAATGCCCACCAGCCCCCATGTTGGGTGACTCTCCCATATGGTCCAAATGGAGAGGAATGACTGTCCATCCATGCTAAGATCTGCATTATGTTTGAGTTATAGTCACCATTTGCAATTCAGAGTGGCTCTTTGGAGAGTTGACCACCTTGGTAACACCCCATCAGTGTGGAGGTACACAGCGCAATCAGAGAGATTTACCGTGCTGAGCGGAAGCTTCCGGAGAGCATGGGGTGCCCGAGTACAAGCCATTCCCAGACTCCCATTCTCAAAAAAAGCCCTACTGGGCCACATTCTGGTGGAGAATAGCTGCCACATTTAATGAGAAAGATCCAGAGGCGAGGAGAGAGAGAGAGGGGGAGAGGGAGAGAGAGAGACAGACAGACACAGAGTGAGAGCGAGAGAGAGCGAGAGAGATGACAATGAGTCAGAAAGAGCAAGATAAAGACAATGAGAGAGAGAGAGAGAGAGAGAGAGAGAGAGAGAGAGAGAGAGAGAGATGTCGAAGAGACAGAGAGAGCAAGAAGAGATAAAGATAACGGGAAAGAGAGAGAGGTTGATGTGACAGAGATCAAGAAGAGATAAAGACAATGACAGAGTGAGAGAGAGACAAAGAGACAGACAGACAGACAGACTGAGAGAGAGAGAGAGAGAAAGAGACAGACACACAGAGAAAGACAGAGAGAGAGAGAGGGAGAGAGAGAGAAAGAAAGAGACAGACAGACACAGAGAAAGACAGAGAGAGAGAGAGAGAGAGAGAGAGAGAGAGAAAGAGACAGACAGACACACAGAGAAAGACAGAGAGAGAGAGAGAGAGAGAGAGAGAGAGAGAGAGAGAAAGAAAGAGACAGACAGACACACAGAGAAAGACAGAGAGAGAGAGAGAGAGGGGGGGGGGGAGAGGGAGAGAGAGAGAGAGAGACAGACAGACACAGAGTGAGAGCGAGAGAGAGCGAGAGAGATGACAATGAGTCAGAAAGAGCAAGATAAAGACAATGAGAGAGAGAGAGAGAGAGAGAGAGAGAGAGAGAGGGGGAGATGAACAATATTGTTGAACTAATATTTTTTCGTTATTGTTGTAGTCTCTAGAAGAGAGCGTTGTGTCCTGATCACCTGCTCAATAACATCTAACTGATATCAGAGAGGATTTTTAGAGAAACGCAGCGCTGGGAAAGAGCTGAAAAATATTAAGAAATAATTTGTAGGATTAAAAAATGTATTTTTACAAAGCGGAAAAAAAGCAAGGATTAGAGGATTAATTTTTTTTAATTAGAATGCAGTCAAATATTGCAAGTATTTGCTACTACAGGGTAAAAAAGAACTAATTATAATATTATCATTAATATTATATTTATATATAAATTATTATCTATACATTATAATTAATATAATATAGAAATAAATAAAAAATGATTAAAAAAAATGATCTGCCAATAGAACAAGACTATTTCAAGCGTAACATTAGTTGTATATTTTGTTTATTAAAATCTTAATAATAAAAAAAAGCAAGCCAAAATAGACTTCCAAAGATTTGCACTTGCTAAGACGTAATAATTTGCAGTGTATGTACTTCTGTAGCCGTGACTCAACATACAGTGTTCGATACATTACTGTGAGATAAAAAATAATTATTATTAATTAATTATTATTCCAAAAAAAATTCTGTTAAATGCCTGGGATGGGCATGCTGATATTGGATTATTTTTAAAAAATGACATGCTGTTTATTACAATGGCACATGTGAGGCAGAAGCCAAAAGTAAGCTGAAGAGAGACAACCCCCCCCCCCCCAATAAATAAATAAATAAATAAATAAATAAAAGAGGAGAACAAGCAGGGCTTTCCGATGGCTGGGGATCAGCTATTAGCCGAAAGAGAGAAAAATTGGGGCCTCTGAAACATTAATCAAACTCTTCACCTAGTGGGCAACCATATGGCGGAACAGCATGTGCATCGTGCAAACTTGCTGATCGCCAGTAACAGGGTGCAATTAATTCCGCTGGCTGCATCCAGCACAGGCCTACCAGTTTAGAGCCCAGGGAGAGAGGGCTGGGAAGGGAAAGAAAAAAAAAGTGCTGCTCTTCTCTTTCCTGCCCAGAAAAACAGAGGGATCAAATTCAGAGTGATGAACGAGGGGGGAGAATCAGGGCCTGGTTCATAGACTCGAGAGAGAATGACTGCACATGGATGGAGAGATCAGCAGAGGGAAGAAAGAAGGAGAGCAGGAATAATAAGAGAGAGAAAGGATATGGGAAGGTATCACTCATCCAATCGTTTTACTTTAAGATTATATTAATATTCATGACAAAAAAGTCTAATCACAACCCTGCTCACATGCTAGGTTGTTAAGGTGGGCGGGACTTCTTTTCCCATTTTCCTTGCTTTTCGTCCATACGCTCTCGCTCTCTTCCCTCGTTTAGTTTTGACCCTCTTGGCCGGGTTAGTGCTCCGTCTTCACTTAGGAATTCTTGTCAAAAACTTCTGTTTTTCTTGTTCGGCAAAATTAGCATCTCTTTTACGCTCTTAATGAAGTGGAGGCTCCTTAACACATAACATGGAATATTTCAATAGAGGAAATGAGATCCTGTTAGCTATTCCCCAGGTCCTTCGCCTCTCTCCGGCCCATACCAATATCTGAAATGACTTTGGGGATGTTTGCTTCATTAGAATACACCCCGCCTCCGAAGACTTATTGTTCATTTTCGACCACGTATTATGACCCTGGTGGGACGCTGTTAATGAGAGGAACTCTGTGTAGCTCAACTTCCTGGGTGGACAGCTCTGCATTTCCTTGCTTTTTTGCTTATGTCCAGAAGGCTAGTGCTGAATAATGAAGTGCATTCATCACAGGAACAACAACAACACTACCGTGTGGTCTCCGACACCAACACACCCACACCCACACCCACACACACACGTACATACCTATAAATAACAAAAGTAATGTGCATTAAAAAGACCCCACATCTTTACATGCGTATACGATACATTTACAAATGAACCTAGAGCCAAAACATTGTGAGAGCGTGAGGATGGCGTGTCGCCCTGCACCCCACACAGCAATCGTCTTTATGGCTGCTACTGGGCTCGGTCATCAGTGGATTTATGATTATTTGAGTCTGTGGGCCCTTGTGCTCAGCTGGGACCTAATGAAGTGCTATTCAGACAACCTTGCCTGTGAGCTTGCTGTTTTCAGATTGGGTGCTGGTTAACTCTTTTCAGCTGCTAAAGGCACCAAAATGCTGCTGTAGCTAAAGCCTTTCCTGGCTTCTTCCAAATCATTGCTACTCTATTAGCCAAACATCATCATTCCATATTCCCGTCTCATCAGGAAGCCACTTCAGAATAGTCACAGCATAATCAATGGCCAGGGTGGACTGCAGTGAAAGAGGGGATTGTCTGTCTGTCTGTCTGTGTTTGGTGGTTGAAACCACATGGTAGTGTTCTTCCTCTGATGAATGCACTTCATTATTGGACAGACAGACAGACAGATAGATAGATAGATACACATGCAGACAGACAGACAGACAGACAGATAGACCCACATGCAGACAGACAGACAGACAGACAGACAGACAGACAGATAGATAGACAGATAGATCCACATGCAGACAGATAGATCCACATGCAGACAGACAGACAGACAGACAGACAGATAGATCCACATGCAGACAGACAGATAGATAGACAGATCCACATGCAGACAGACAGATACACATGCAAAGAGACAGACAGATACATCCACATGCAGACAGACGGACAGACAGATAGATAGATAGATAGATAGATAGATAGATAGATAGATAGATAGATAGATAGATAGATAGATAGATAGATAGATAGAGCCACATGCAGACAGACAGAGACAGACAGACAGACAGACAGATAGACAATTTTTGTTAAGCAATACACAGACCCTAAGAAGCCTTTTCATTTACAAATGGGCCTCGAGCATAACCCCTGACCCTTATAATCACCCCAGGTCATACACCAGCCCATCAATGACTCTGACCCTGACCCTTATTCCAACCCATGAAACCGCCCACCACTGTCCTCTCCCTCTCTCTCTCGCTCTCTCCAATGTTGGCCTAGTGTTTTTTCAGACAGCGAGAAAGTGAGAGCGAACGGCAACCATCATTAATCAATATGTTGGGCTTTATTTGTGATAATTCATCATGACACAATATTAATGGGTGGCTATGCCCTTCAGAGGTGAGCCTCATGCAAATGCAGAGGGGGAAGCAATTAACTTTCGAGAGACGCACAGATGATTATAAATGACAAGGATATGTCAATTACCGCAGCCAATAAAGGGAGACAGAGGCTGCGAGGGCAATCTATCCACTTTACAGCTCCTCCTCAGCCCATAGGCTCTACCTATACTGTGAAAGCGCTGCTCTAAACGAGCACTTCACTGAGGTCTGGATGAAGCCGCTTGCTCTAGGACAACTTCTGATGAATTCAAATGCTTTGCTACCAGAAGGTGATTACTTTAACGCTCCAAATGACCCAAAAGCAGGCAATATGACGAGTAACACATCTCTTTATTTTGCAAAGATTCAAAGGACAGAGTATAAAAATATAAAAGCTACTTTTACGCTGTGTGATTGAAGATAATCTAATTTTACATCAAGAACATGTCCATGTCAGATTATCCGATGAAAAGACAAAAACATGGTCGTGCTATAAGAGTAGCTAGATACAGCTAGAGAAAATCTCTTTTAAAAAGGAATGTGGAGAATGAAGAATGAAGAATAGTGTGAGAAAAAAGAGAAGAATAGCTTTGCAACTCATTGTACAGATGCAGCATTAGATCAGCTAATGTGATTGTTTTATATGAACGAATTAATTCAAAGTTTATGTGCCGTTGCAGCTAACGTATTTGGAGCTGTCCCACTGAGTTTCGTCCTAGTTTTCATGGAACGTCGTAGTAGCTGACACGCTCGGATTTTAATGGGAAAAAAAATTAAGACAGAAATCTGCCCTCTTCGGTCGCGAGGGCACTAAATCGGCCGGCGGTGAGCACATCAGATTAAGCATCCTGAGACCGGCCATTGTAGGGTGTAAACTTAAGACGGAGAAATAAAAAAAAGAAGCGTAAATGCAGGTCAGTGCACAGACACTCTCTCTCTCCCTCTCTCTCTCTCTCTCTCTCTCTCTCCAGAGGGCACCAAAAATGCGAAGACAAATCACACGATCAGCTCATCATGACACTGTGCAATTTATTCAAAAAGACATATTATGCAGGACTGCAGCGCCGGATAAACGCAAACTATCTGTCATGGCCATGTCTGGTGATGAATTCGTACGAGCAGACAGACACTCACCCACAAGCCGAGCCAAAAGCTTCAGCAAGGAAGCCAAGGAGCGGGGACAAATTAGCCTGTTTTATTTCAGGCCAGGATGGAGAGCTCAGAGAGAGAGAGAGAGAGAGAGAGAGAAAGGGAAGCACTCTCCCACCAGGCTGACATCACTGAGAAATGGGAATGCCTATTAGCATGTGTCAGAGCCGGGAGAAGCACAAGGGAAGAAATAACTAACTTGATGAAATTAAGTAAGTCGACCAGGGTATCTGAATCAGGTCAGAGGTTTTGTTTACTGTATCAGATGTTCACATGCTCCATTTGGAGATTTCTTAGCTTGACTAATTCCGATTTTTGAATATAGACACTGAGTAAAAGTACCGAACGTCATCGTCTCTTCATAAGCTTACACCTCAGTTCCTGCCTCTGCAGTGCAGCTGAACACGAGCAGCCCTTATTCCTAGCCTCAGCGCTAGAAAGGACACTCCTGGCTAGCAGCCCTCTAATTTCCCAGCACTAAACAATCAACAACCACCAGGGGACCTGTACAGCACATTACAAGTTAAGCCCTCATTTTGTCGCCGGGGCACAGGGAGATAAAAAATAAAACGGAAAGGTGGGAAAATAATCGGAAACTTTCGCTCGGGCTTTGACCTGTGGCTGGACCCAAGGAGCACTGAGGGAGCCCAGAGGTGTCAGAAGTATTTGGGTGGGTTTTCCTAGGAGCAAGTGTGGTTATTGTGTCTGAGGTCTGCTGGGGACATGAGAGCAATATTGCTTTAATGTGTGTGTTAGTGGAGAGGGGAATGGATAGATTAAGACAGAGTCCCAGACCAGCAGGAGCCCAGCTCCCTGAGCACAGCTCTGTTAAGCTGCACTACATTTAAGAACCAGCATGTGCCCGTGTGTGTGTGTGTGTGTGTGTGTGTGTTAAAGCATCCGCTAACAGTACTTACCACAACCAACTCTTCAAATGAGCACAACTTCCACATTTAAATACAATTTAATGTGCAAATTCGGGTTCAATTAACGTGTTTAAACAAGGGGAAAAAGCCACACACAATTTCTTTACATAGACTCAAGCATCATGTAGTCGATAGAAATGCAAATGCATTCTGTGCAATCTCCATGTTTACGGTTTACATATGCAGTGACGATGCGCATCCAGGGTGGGCTAAAACACCTGTGATTAATGACACCGTGTCACGCGGCGGCACGCCGAACAACTTGTTTAAATTGTTCGGCGTGAATAATTTTAACAAACACGCCGCCGTCGCATCAAATGCGCTAGATGATTCATTTCATAAGATGCAATAAAATGCAAGCTGAGAAATCGAAACAACAATTTTTTTTTGTAGCTGCCTTTCTCAAAATCACAGACAAAAGGCTTTTGTTCCATTTTAGCAAACTCTGATTTAATCCGACTGCGAGAGTGTATAATCGCTGGTATTGCACGCTAAATCGTAATTAGCATAATGCTTCTCAGAAGATGCTGATAAAGTATAACAGCTTTAGAGATGATGTGATGCGGTGAGATTCATCATTATACAGGTTCATCTTTTTCCTTTTTTTTTCCTGTTTGGACCGAAGCACGTACAAATGTTTTCGAAAGTCTGCGAAAGCGTGTCTCTAAGAGTTCTTGAATTTTTCTCAACTTCTTTAACTAGACGTCTGATCTGTAATGCGATCGTTCAGATTTCTTTACAACGTGGAATGTAAGTTGCTTTTCAGTTTTTTTCGGGGAGGGGATTACTTCTGGATCTGGTCTTATTATATACTTTGTAGAGAATAATACTCCCGAGACTCTTTTAATAAAAGCGCAAAAACATGTTCTGCTACTCTATAGCATTGTGCTGCTAGTGTTTGTTGCATATACACCGATCAGGCATAACATTATGAACACTGAGAGGTGAAGTGAAGAAGACTGATGATCTCCTCATCATGGCACCTGTTAGTGGGTGGGATATATTAGGCAGCAAGTCAACATTTTGTCCTCAGAGTTGATGTAAAGCAGGAAAGAATGCAGAAAAAGCCTGCATTTTCAAAGAAGGAAAAATGGGCAAGCGTAAAGATTTGAGCGAGTTTGACCAGGGACCAAACTGTGATGGCTAGACCACTGGATCAGAGCATCTCCAAAACTTTTGGAGGGTGTTCCCGGTCTGCAGTGGTCAGTATCAATTAAAAACTATCCTTTAAGTCCTGAAAGTATCCCGTGGAGGCCTCACCTCACAACTTACATTACTTAAAGGATCTGTTGCTAACATCTTGGTGCGAGATACCACACAATCGACACAATATTAGGCAGGTGGTCATAATGTTCCTGATTGGTGTATGTGTTCTTCTGAGAGCTCAGACATGTCACACAGTAGGTAATGGAGTGAGAGTCTTTGGGACAGAGTACAGGTCCTACCAGGTCACAAGGAACATTGAGGTTGAGGAACAGGATCCAGTCTTCCTCATTGTGGTAGATACTGGACCCAACTGACCTGCTGCACAACATACTTGTGTGAACAAACACTTTCATCGTTCAAGATTTTCTTACATACTTGGGCATTTGAACCGGTGAAGCTGATTATGGTGGAGATATCTGTTCTGCTATTGATATACACTATATTGCCAAAAGTATTCGCTCACCTGCCTTGACTCACATATGAACTTAAGTGACATCCCATTCCTAATCCATAGGGTTCAATATGACGTTGGTCCACCCTTTGCAGCTATAACAGCTTCAACTCTTCTGGGAAGGCTGTCCACAAGGTTTAGGAGTGTGTTTATGGGAATTTTTGACCATTCTTCCAGAAGCGCATTTGTGAGGTCACACACTGATGTTGGACGAGAAGGCCTGGCTCTCAGTCTCCGCTCTAATTCATCCCAAAGGTGTTCTATCGGGTTGAGGTCAGGACTCTGTGCAGGCCAGTCAAGTTCCTCCACACCAGACTCTGTCATCCATGTCTTTATGGACCTTGCTTTGTGCACTGGTGCACAGTCATGTTGGAAGAGGAAGGGGCCAGCACCAAACTGTTCCCACAAAGTTGGGAGCATGGAATTGTCCAAAATGTCTTGGTATGCTGAAGCATTCAGAGTTCCTTTCACTGGAACTAAGGGGCCAAGCCCAGCTCCTGAAAAACAACCCCACACCATAATCCCCCCTCCACCAAACTTTACACTTGGCACAATGCAGTCAGACAAGTACCGTTCTCCTGGCAACCGCCAAACCCAGACTCGTCCATCAGATTGCCAGATGGAGAAGCGCGATTCGTCACTCCAGAGAACGCGTCTCCACTGCTCTAGAGTCCAGTGGCGGCGTGCTTTACACCACTGCATCCGACGCTTTGCATTGCACTTGGTGATGTATGGCTTGGATGCAGCTGCTCGGCCATGGAAACCCATTCCATGAAGCTCTCTGCGCACTGTTCTTGAGCTAATCTGAAGGCCACATGAAGTTTGGAGGTCTGTAGCGATTGACTCTGCAGAAAGTCGGCGACCTCTTCGCACTATGCGCCTCAGCATCCTCTGACCCCGCTCCGTCAGTTTCCGTGGCCTACCACTTCGTGGCCGAGTTGCTGTCGTTCCCAAACACTTCCACGTTCTTATAATACAGCTGACAGTTGACTGTGGAATATTTAGGAGCGAGGAAATTTCACGACTGGATTTGTTGCACAGGTGGCATCCTATCACAGTTCCACGCTGGAATTCACTGAGCTCCTGAGAGTGACCCATTCTTTCACAAATGTTTGTAACAGTCTGCATGCCTAGGTGCTTGATTTTATACACCTGTGGCCATGGAAGTGATTGGAACACCTGATTCTGATTATTTGGATGGGTGAGCGAATACTTTTGGCAATATAGTGTATGTGCTTTGTATAAAGTGTTATTGTTGGGAGTTTATAATTTTGTGTATAAAATGTGTAAATGTGTGCTGATGTGTATCCTTGGGTTAAATCTGTTGTTCAATTCTGTTTTAAGCAATGGTAAAACCTCAAGAAACCCCACACAGGTGTGACATCAGCCGGAACACAAAGGAGCTGCCATGGAACAGTTGGCCTATGATTACAGTATATATTTTCGACCCACTCTGTTCCGAAATTGCCCTTGTGTATCCATCTACTGAGATCCAATTTTAGCAAAAGATGCAGATTTCAGCATTCAGTGAGGGCCAATTGAACAAGAACTGGAAGGAAAATGGTGCTGCTCGCTCCCATATGGCAACCAAAGGGGTGCGCATGCTTCAGACGCATCGTCGCATAAATCATTGTGCAACAAAATACAAAACAAAATACCACCAGTGGTGAGCAAAATACACAGGGAGAAAAGGAATCCAGCACTGGAATCAGCCCTCATCTCAAGACCCGAATCAGGATTGAAGAACCAGCGCTGCAAAAATTCCCTGTTCAATTTTTTCCTCAAGGGGGACTACGGTGGCCTTCTGAATAAAAACAATTATATATATATTATAATTATATAATAATATATATAATTATATATATATAACTGTGTGTGTATATATTTTATATATATATATATATATATATATATATATATATATATATATATACATATATATTTTATATATATATATATATATATATATATATATATATATATATATATATATATATATATATATATACATACATACATACATACACACACAGTTATATATATATATACACTTCTTGGGGGGTTATATACACCAACCAGGCATAACATTATGACCTGCTGAATATTGGTGTTGGTCTCCCTTTTGCTGCCAAAACAGCCCTGACCCATCCTGCACTGTGTATTCTGACCCCTTTCTATCAGAACCAGCATTAACTTCTTCAGTAATTTGAGCAACAGTAGCTCATCTGTTGGATCGGATCACACGGGCCAGCCTTCACTCCCCACATGTATCAATGAGCCTTGGCCATCCATGACCCTGTCACCAGTTCACCACTGTTCCTTCCTTGGACCACTTTTGATAGATACTGACCACTGCAGACCAGGAACACCCCACAAGAGCTGCAGGTTTGGAGATGCTCTGATCCAGTGGTCTAGCCATCACAATTTGGCCCTTGGTGTCAAACTCACAAAAAACCTTCCAAGGTTTAATTTATTAATGAAGAACACGTCATGTTTTTAACAGTTTATGGTTACATTTAAGTAAATGTAAGTTAGTTCCAGTAATCGTTTACGTTACCAGAGTTAAAAAGCCTGTCAGAAAGCTTCACTGTATCAATACAGTTTTTACTGTTTTTTTTTAAACAGGTTTTAGAGTTTGCACTGGTCAGGGCCTCGGTGGATCCACAATCAATCCCATGGACTGGTCAGCGCTGCTCTGTGTACACTATTGTATGATATTGTATTGTCCGTCTCGCACTGGTTTTGTACACATTGCACACATGCACTTAGAACGTACTTAGTTCTTAATTTTGTGGTTCATTTCACTACATATGGTTGAAATGACAATAAAAAAGCTTCTTGAATTAACTTTAAAAAAATCATAATCTACACAGAAATAAATATTGAACCTGTACTTGTACAACAAATAAAATGTCTGCATGTTTGTGGTGTTCATGGACACCGGAAAATAAAGACGCATCGTCTGATTAGTCACTCTCCTACTGCTTCATGGCAGTTTTATTGAGCTCCGTTAATTATAGCTGACCCAATTTCAGATGTCCCAATTCCCTGTTTCATTGACAGCTCATGCTTATACATAAGGGTGGTAGATTCCTTGCTAAATAAAATTAAATGAAATTAAATTATATAAAAAACCATAACAAAACAATATAACAAAATAAAAACAAAACACTAAACAAAATAAAACTAAACTAAATAAATAAAAACAAAAAAAAACAAATAAAATAAAACAAAAAAAACATAATAAAATAAAATAAAACAAAACAAAATACAACCCAACACAACAAAAAACAAAAAACGTAACAAAATAAAATAAAACAAAATAACAAAATAAAACAAAAAACAACGAAATAAAATAATTAACTTAAAAAAAAAAAAAAAAGCTCGCTGTTGTGACAGCGGCTATGGAATTTCCAACAGGGTCATATTTTACTGTAGAACAACCGAGAGATTTACCTTGATAAATTTTAATTTGCATCACTTGTTCTTTATGCCTGGAACAACGGCTTAAGACTTTGCTGTATTTTTCACAATTCTGGGAACAAATTAAAAGCTTCTTCAGGTTGCGGCTACACTAACATAAAATGGTTTATATATAAAATGGTGGACAATTTTTTAAAGAGCAAAATGAGCCCTACTCTTTATTTGAAGGAACACCTACGTGGGGTTAATGAACGGCTTGTTGTTTGTTTAATAATGCACAAACGAGACACTTTTAATTATTCTTTATTCATTAAAAAAATATACTGCTGCTTAACTACTGTTATCTAAAAATGAGTAATTATTGCATTATTAGCTGTAATAATGTGCAACATACACTTTATTAAACTTCTCAAAGAATATTAAGGATAAATATATGACCTAATCCTCTATATTAAACATTTAGGTCCTAGTGAGAGTGGTTTTTGGCTGTGAGAGCTAATAATAATAAATAAGCCCCAAAAATATTACAAGGTATAATATTATGTAAGCACTAAACGGGTACTAAATAATAATAAATTTACAGTAAATTTCAGAAGTGATGATGCATCCTAGAAACTAAAGATTTACCATAGATATTTATTTTTTAAATTCATGCTCAATAGTTTGGTACAATAATTAGGCATTAATAGATTTTATTGCACATTATCACACCTAATAATGTAATAATTACTCAACAATTTATAAACAGATTTGCAGCTAGGTAGCAATACACACTTATATTGTCAAATGTTTTGGGACACCCCTCAAAATCATTAAATTCAGTGGTTGTTTTTCAGGGGTTTGTGCTTGGAACCTTAGTTCCAGAGAAAAGAACTAATGCTTAATGCTTCAGCTTCATACCAAAACATTTTGGACAAATTTCATGCTCCCAACATTGATGAAAACAGTTTGGGGATGACCCCTTCCTGTTCCAACATGACTGCACACCAGTGAACAAAGCAAGGTCCATAAAGACATGGATGAGCGAGTTTGGTGTGGAGGAACATGACTGGCCAGTACACAGTCCTGACCTCAACCTGATAGAACTCAATTGCAAATTTGGGTGCATGAAATTGTCCAAAATGTCTTGGTGCGCTGAAGCATTAAGAGTTCCTTTCACTGGAACTAAGGGGCCGAGCCCAACCCGTGAAAAACATCACCTGAATTCAATGATCTGGAGGGGTGTCCCAAAACTTTTGGCAATATGGTGTATATCTTTATGAATTTTGACCAGTAAACAAGAAATGCCAAATTTATGTGACAGTAAATGAACAAGACCCTCATACAGTTATTATAAAATAAAATAAAGTGTTCAAAAAAGAAGCCTGATAGACACTGACCACTGCAGACCGGGAACACCCCACATGAGCTGCAGTTTTGGAGATGCTTTGATCCAGTGGTCTAGCCATCACAATTTGGCCATTATTTCCAGTGTATAAACAAAGCCCTTACAAAGAGCAGTGTTTATCACCAAGGTGCAGTGGACAGTGTCTCAGGCTTTTTTCCCCTTCTCCATCCAACCTTTAGCCACAATCAAGACCAGCATCCAGTGTAGAGGTCAACCGAATGTATCTTCAAGCAAAGATGTTCTGGGAATCAAGCTCAATACCGGTACCTTCACTAATTTTTCCCTTTTTCATGTTGCCTCATTAATAACAGGTATGCAGGAGTTCTACCAAACACTCCAGAGTGCACTCTTCTCAGGAGCCTGAAACCTAAAACACTTCCTTTACCTCCTCAAACCCTCAAGTGCTGTTCACACTGCGCTTAACCCCTGGTTACCGTCGTTCTAAACCCCGCTTTTAACCCCTGGTAGAGGAGCGTTTCACACTGGTGATTTAGAAGTGGATTTAGCACCACTTTTTATCCGAGGTAATGAAACCCTGCTCTGAAGCAGCTTTTTAGTGCTTTTGCACTGTTAATCCTGCACTGTAGTGGCAATCCTGTACAGGGTGAAAAGATGTGATTTTAGAATGTTACAGCTACCCTGATCAGGCATCATTATGACCACCTGCCTAATATTGTGTTGGTCCCCCTTTTGCTGCCTTGACCCATCGAGTCATGGACTTCACTAGATCCCTGAAGGTGTGCTGTGGGATCTGGCACCAAGATGTTAGCAGCAGATCCTTTAAGTCCTCCAAGTTGCGAGGTGAGGCCTCCATGGATCGGACTTGTTTGTCCAGCACGTCCCACAGATGCTTGATTGGATTGAGATCTGGGGAATTTGGAGGCCAAGTCAACACCTCAAACTCGTTGTTGTGCTCATCAAACCATTCCTGAACCATTTTTGCTTTGTGGCACGGTGCATTATCCTGCTGAAAGAGGCAATGGCCATCAGGGAATAGCGTTTCCATGAAAGGGTTTACATGGTCTGCAACAATGCTTAGGTAGGTGGTACGTGTCAAAGTAACATCCACATGGATGGCAGGACCCAAGGTTTCCCAGCAGAACATTGCCCAAAGCATGACACTGCCTCCGCCGGCTTGCATTCTTCCCATAGTGCATCCTGGTGCCATGTGTTCCCCAGGTAAGCTCTGATGTAAGCAGGTAAGCTTCCATTGCCCATTGTTGCTGCTTTCAGTGGTGCATAGGGGTCAGCATGGGCACCCTGACTGGTCTGCGGCTATGCAGCTTCATACGCAACAAACTGCGATGCACTGTGTATTCTGACACCTTTCTATCAGAACCAGCATTAACTTCTTCAGCAATCTGAGCAACAGTAGCCCATCTGTTGGATCGGATCACATGGACCAGCCTTCGCTCCCCACGTGCATCAATGAGCCTTGGCCGCCCATGACCCTGTCGCTGGTTCACCACTGTTCCTTTCTTGGACCACTTTTGATAGATACTGACCACTGCAGACCGGAAACACCTCACAAGAGCTGCAGTTTTGGAGATGCTCTGATCCAGTGGTCTAGCCATCACAATTTGGCCCTTCATCAAACTCACTCATGCCTGATCGGTGTAGATGCTTAGCTACAGACACGCATTCAGAAATTGAACTTCACGGGAAAATCAGGATGTAGAAACACGTCAGGTGGCAAAAAACGCAGATCACAGTAGGGTGTGTCATAGCAACAGGGAAATATGTGACACTGAAAATTTTAAAAAGGCCAAAAAAGATTAGAAAGCTGTGAAAGATGAAGCGAGAGCAGTACTTTTTTTGTGAGAGCGTGAGACGTGTCGTCATTAATCGGTCACGTGCTGTATTCATTTCATCACGATTGTTGATGATGTAAATATGCAAAGACGACGAAGCCAGGGTTTAGGAATGTACAGTGTGAAACGTCAGATCATGAACAACCAGGATTAATTGTTAACCCTAGGATAGCCCCAGGATTCTTGTTACCCGGGGTATAGAATGACCCTGGGGTAACTATTTATCACATATACATTACAGCAGGGTGACATTCTTTCTTCACATGTCCCTCAAGGCCCCTAACCCTCTCTGGGTCAGGAGCAGAGAGGGTTAGGGGCCTTACTCAAGCGCCCAATAGTGCCAGTTTGGCCCTTTCTTTCTTTCTTTTTCTTTTTTTCTGTTTTCTGTCAGTCTGTCTGTTTCTCTTTCTTTCTTTCTTTCTTTCTTTCTTTTATTCTCTTTGTTTTTCTTTCTCTTTCTTTCTTTGTTTCTCTCTCTTCTTTCTTTCTTTCTTTCTTTCTTTCTCTATCTTCTTTCTTTCTCTTTCTTTCTTTCTTTGGCTGTTTCTCTCTTTTTTTTCTTTCTTTGTCTGTTTCTCTCTCTTCTTTCTTTCTTTCTTTCTTTCTTTCTTTCTTTCTTTCTTTCTTTCTTTCTTTCTCTTTCTTTCTTTCTTTCTTTCTATCTGTTTGTCTCTCTCTTTATTTCTGTCTGTCTCTTTATTTCTGTCTGTCTTTCTTTCTCTTTATTTCTGTCCGTCTCGTTATTTCTGTCTGTCTGTCTGTCTGTCTGTCTGTCTCTTTATTTCTGTCTATTTTTCTTTCTTTCCTTCTGTCTATTTTTCTTTCTTTCCTTCTTTCTTTCTTTCCTTCCTTTCTTTCTACATCCCAGGGCACTGAGTGAATGAATGCTTGCTGAATCCTAGACTGCTTTTCTGGAGTGAATGTCCTTGTTTTCAGGCTGGTTATTTTAGTTATATAGTCTGTTCATGGCACTCAGGAAAAGCCATGTCTTGTACTGAAAACCGGATTTGTTTATTAACAGACTAGTGTATACAGAGCAGCAACTAACTTTCCCGGTTAGTTAGGAACAGACATTAATGCTTGACCGAGCGGTTTAACCGTGCCCCGAGTGCTGCTTGAGGAAAGTTAAACACGGTCACTTATCTCATTACAATGGCACGTCTGTCCGCCTGGATGTTAATGCACATTTTAAACATTACAAGGTTGATCTTTTCTCTGCTCACTCGCTCAGTAAACCTCAGCGGATCAGCGGGGTTCGCTCTAATTGGTTCCAAAGCACATGCTAATAACACAACACCACTTTAGCCTGCACCGGCCATGTTAATTTTCCTCTTGATTGGAAACAGAATTCTGCAAAAAACAAAAAAAAAAAAACAATGAATAAATGGTAACACGAGGCTAGGTGGGCAATTAGCATGATTATAAAGTGCCTCCTTAGCATTTTTGACATAAAAGCAAACATGATCAGAATCAGGGGGAAAAAGTTATTCTGGTCAACAGCCATGAGCCTTGATCAGAAATGTATTCCCTCCAAGATCACTGAACATCTCTCAGGGAGTTGAGAGCAGGAGTTAAGCAGAATTTTACAACTAAATCTCTCTCTCAATCTTTCTCTCTCTCTCTCTCTCACACACACACACACACACACACACACACACACACAGATACAAAGATCTATCCATCCATCCATCTATCTGTCTATTCATCTATCTCTCTATCCATCTCTCTCTCTGTCTATCTATTCATCCGTCTCACTCATATATATATATATATATATATATATATATATATATATATATATATATATATATATATATATATATATATATATATATATATATACACACTATATTGCCAAAAGTATTCGCTCACCCATCCAAATAATCAGAATCAGGTGTTCCAATCACTTCCATGGCCACAGGTGTATAAAATCAAGCACCTAGGCATGCAGACTGTTTTTACAAACATTTGTGAAAGAATGGGTCGCTCTCAGGAGCTCAGTGAATTCCAGCGTGGAACTGTGATAGGATGCCACCTGTGCAACAAATCCAGTCGTGAAATTTCCTCGCTCCTAAATATTCCACAGTCAACTGTCAGCTGTATTATAAGAACGTGGAAGTGTTTGGGAATGACAGCAACTCGTAAACTGACGGAGCGGGGTCAGCGGATGCTGAGGCGCATAGTGCGAAGAGGTCGCCAACTTTCTGCAGAGTCAATCGCTACAGACCTCCAAACTTCATGTGGCCTTCAGATTAGCTCAAGAACAGTGCGCAGAGAGCTTCATGGAATGGGTTTCCATGGCCGAGCAGCTGCATCCAAGTCATACATCACCAAGTGCAATGCAAAGCGTCGGATGCAGTGGTGTAAAGCACGCCGCCACTGGACTCTAGAGCAGTGGAGACGCGTTCTCTGGAGTGACGAATCGCGCTTCTCCATCTGGCAATCTGATGGACGAGTCTGGGTTTGGCGGTTGCCAGGAGAACGGTACTTGTCTGACTGCATTGTGCCAAGTGTAAAGTTTGGTGGAGGGGGATTATGGTGTGGGGTTGTTTTTCAGGAGCTGGGCTTGGCCCCCTAGTTCCAGTGAAAGGAACTCTGAATGCTTCAGCATACCAAGACATTTTGGACAATTCCATGCTCCCAACTTTGTGGGAACAGTTTGGAGCTGGCCCCTTCCTCTTCCAACATGACTGTGCACCAGTGCACAAAGCAAGGTCCATAAAGACATGGATGACAGAGTCTGGTGTGGAGGAACTTGACCGGCCTGCACAGAGTCCTGACCTCAACCCGATAGAACACCTTTGGGATGAATTAGAGCGGAGACTGAGAGCCAGGCCTTCTCGTCCAACATCAGTGTGTGACCTCACAAATGCGCTTCTGGAAGAATGGTCAAAAATTCCCATAAACACACTCCTAAACCTTGTGGACAGCCTTCCCAGAAGAGTTGAAGCTGTTATAGCTGCAAAGGGTGGACCGACATCATATTGAACCCTATGGATTAGGAATGGGATGTCACTTAAGTTCATATGTGAGTCAAGGCAGGTGAGCGAATACTTTTGGCAATATAGTGTGTACATACATATATATATATATATATATATATATATATATATAAATATATATATATATATATGTATAAATATATTATATATATATATATTTAGCCATTTACCCTCCCCGGTGTCATGTGACTCGTTAGTGTTACAAGGTCTCAGGTGTGAATGGGGAGCAGGTGTGTTAAATTTGGTGTTATCGCTCTCACACTCTCTCATACTGGTCACTGGAAGTTCAACATGGCACCTCATGGCAAAGAACTCTCTGAGGATCTGAAAAAAAGAATTGTTGCTCTACATAAAGATGGCCTAGGCTATAAGAAGATTGCCAAGACCCTGAAACTGAGCTGCAGCATGGTGGGCAAGACCATACAGCGGTTTTACAGGACAGGTTCCATTCAGAACAGGCCTCGCCATGGACCACCAAAGAAGTTGAGTGCACATGCTCCGAGTCATATCCGGAGGTCGTCTTTGGGAAATAGACATATGAGTGCTGCCAGCATTGCTGCAGAAGTTGAAGGGGTGGGGGGTCAGCCTGTCAGTGCTCAGACCATACACCACACACTGCATCAAATTTGTCTGCATGGCTGTCGTCCCAGAAGGATGCCTCTACTAAAGATGATGCATAAGAAAGCCCGCATACAGTTTGCTGAAGACAAACAGACTAAGGCCATGGATTACTGGAACCATTTCCTGTGGTCTGATGAGACCAAGATAAACTTATTTGGTTCCGATGGTGTCAAGCGTGTGTGGGGGCAACCAGGTGAGGAGTACAAAGACAAGTGTGTCTTGCCTACAGTCAAGCATGGTGGTGGGAGTGTCATGGTCTGGGCCTGCATGAGTGCTGCCGTCACTGGGGAGCTACAGTTCATTGAGGGAACCATGAATGCCAACATGTACTGTGACATACTGAAGCAGAGCATGACCCCCTCCCTTCGGAGACTGGGCCGCAGGGCAGTATTCCAACATGATAATGACCACTGCCTTGCTAAAGAAGCTGAGGGTAAAGGTGATGGACTGGCCAAGCATGTCTCCAGACCTAAACCCTATTGAGCATCTGTGGGGCATCCTCAAACGGAAGGTGGGGGAGCGCAAGGTCTCTAACATCCACCAGCTCTGTGATGTCATCATGGAGGAGAGGAAGAGGACTCCAGTGGCAACCTGTGAAGCTCTGGTGAACTCCATGCCCAAGAGGGTTAAGGTGCTGGAAAATAATGGTGGCCACACAAAATATTGACACATGGGGCCCAATTTGGACATTTCCACTTAGGGGTGGACTCACTTTTGTTGCCAGCGGTTTAGACATTAATGGCTGTGTGTTGAGTTATTTTGAGGGGACAGCAAATTTACACTGTTATACAGGCTGTACACTCACTACTTTACATTGTAGCAGAGTGTCATTTCTTCAGTGTTGTCACATGAAAAGATATAATAAAATATTTACAAAAATGTCAGGGGTGTACTCACTTTTGTGAGATACTGTATATATTTGTCTGTCTATCTGTCTACCATCAATCTGTGAGGTGTGTGAAATGTGAGGTATGGTGTGTTGAGTGGTATTGTGTGATGGTGTGGAGTGAGGTGTGGAATTTTGTGAGGTATGGTGTGATGCGTGTTGTGGTGTGACGTGGTGTGGTGTGACGTTGTGGAGTGAGGTGTGGAATGTTGTGAGGTATGGTGTGTTATGTGGTATTGTGTGATGGTGTGGTGTTGTGTGTTGTGGTGTGACATGGTGTGGTATGTTGTGGAGTGAGGTGTGGAATTTTGTGAGGTATGGTGTGTTATGTGGTATTGTGTGATGGTGTGGTGTTGTGGTGTGACGTGGCGCGGTGGTGTGTTGTGGAGTGAGGTGTGGTGAGGTGTGGAATTTTGTGAGGTATGGTTGGTTGTGTGATAATGTGTGATGGTGTGTTGTGTGGTGTCATTTTGTGTTGTATGGTTTTGGATTTTGTGTGTTGTGCTGTGTGGTGTTATGAGCCGTTTTGTTGTGCTGTGTGGTGTTGTGATGTGAGGTGTGATGTGATGCTGTGTGGTGTGTTCTGAGATGTGTTGTGGTGTTAGGTGCTGTGTTGTGGGATGTTTTGAGCTGTATTCAGAGTTGAGTGTGTGTAGTGATGTGTGTTGTTGTGTTTTGTGTTGTGTATAGTTGATTACTTTGAGCTGTATTTAGAGTTAAGTGCGTGTTGTGAGGTGTTGTGTTGTGTATAGTTGATTCCTTCAGCTGTATTCAGAGTTCTGTATAATCTGTATTCGAATCACAGGCATTACAGCAGATTAAAGTGCTCACCAGACAGTTAGGTGACATTTGTGCATTTGGGATGGAGCCTAGAATTGGGGCGTGTCTCAGTTACCACGGTGAACAGTTCCATACATTATTATTTTCTGACCTCAGTTTAGTGTCTTCTGGCTTCATTATGTTGTTTGCACATCTAAAAATAACATGAGGGTGTACTAATGAGATAATAAGGATGTGCTTTATCAAGTGCTATTCTGCAAAATAATGAGGCTGGCAGCCATCTTGTTAAATGAAACAAAATTTGCAATGATTAATGTGATAATTACACTCCCATCTATACATGCAGCAATGTATTATACTAGACTCCTATGATATGTTTATTACAATGTTTGGCATCTTTCCATCCATATAAGCATTTTTTTGTTTGTTCGTTTTAAATTGTCGCTTGCTTTTATGAGGGCGAGTCACATGAAAAAAAAAGTAACGTGTAACATAAATTACAAAAAATGGTCCATTGTTTTTAATAGTCCTTTCATTTGGGACACCTTAACCACTTGAGCTACCACCACCCTAGTACAACAACCAGGACCCTCACCCACTTGAGCTACTATCACCCTAGTACAACAACCCAGAGCCTTAACCACTTGAGCTACCCCCATCCTAGTACAACAACCCAGAGCCTTAACCACTTGAGCTATGACCACCTTAGTACAACAACCAAGAGCCTTAACCACTTGAGCTACGACCACCCTAGTACAACAACCAAGAGCCTCACCCACTTGAGCTACCACCACCCTAGTACAACAACCCAGAGCCTTAACCACTTGAGCTATGACCACCCTAGTACAACAACCAAGAGCCTTAACCACTTGAGCTATGACCACCCTAGTACAACAACCAAGAGCCTTAACCACTTGAGCTATGACCACCCTAGTACAACAACCAAGAGCCTTAACCACTTGAGCTATGACCACCCTAGTACAACAACCAAGAGCCTTAACCACTTGAGCTATGACCACCCTAGTACAACAACCAAGAGCCTTAACCACTTGAGCTATGACCACCCTAGTACAACAACCAAGAGCCTTAACCACTTGAGCTATGACCACCCTAGTACAACAACCAAGAGCCTTAACCACTTGAGCTATGACCACCCTAGTACAACAACCCAGAGCCTCACCCACTTGAGCTACCACCACCCTAGTACAACAACCCAGAGCCTTAACCACTTGAGCTATGACCACCCTAGTACAACAACCAAGAGCCTTAACCACTTGAGCTATGACCACCCTAGTACAACAACCAAGAGCCTTAACCACTTGAGCTATGACCACCCTAGTACAACAACCAAGAGCCTTAACCACTTGAGCTATGACCACCCTAGTACAACAACCAAGAGCCTTAACCACTTGAGCTATGACCACCCTAGTACAACAACCAAGAGCCTTAAGCACTTGAGCTATGACCACCCTAGTACAACAACCAAGAGCCTTAACCACTTGAGCTATGACCACCCTAGTACAACAACCAAGAGCCTTAACCACTTGAGCTATGACCACCCTAGTACAACAACCAAGAGCCTTAACCACTTGAGCTATGACCACCCTAATACAACAACCAAGAGCCTTAACCACTTGAGCTATGACCACCCTAGTATAACAACCAAGAGCCTTAAGCACTTGAGCTATGACCACCCTAGTACAACAACCAAGAGCCTTAAGCACTTGAGCTATGACCACCCTAGTACAACAACCAAGAGCCTTAAGCACTTGAGCTATGACCACCCTAGTACAACAACCAAGAGCCTTAACCACTTGAGCTATGACCACCCTAGTACAACAACCCAGAGCCTCACCCACTTGAGCTACCACCACCCTACTACAACAACCCAGAGCCTTAACCACTTGAGCTATGACCACCCTAGTACAACAACCAAGAGCCTTAACCACTTGAGCTATGACCACCCTAGTACAACAACCAAGAGCCTTAACCACTTGAGCTATGACCACCCTAGTACAACAACCCAGAGCCTCACCCACTTGAGCTACCACCACCCTACTACAACAACCCAGAGCCTTAACCACTTGAGCTATGACCACCCTAGTACAACAACCAAGAGCCTTAACCACTTGAGCTATGACCACCCTAGTACAACAACCAAGAGCCTTAACCACTTGAGCTATGACCACCCTAGTACAACAACCCAGAGCCTCACCCACTTGAGCTACCACCACCCTAGTACAACAACCCAGAGCCTTAACCACTTGAGCTACGACCACCCTAGTACAACAACCAAGAGCCTTAACCACTTGAGCTACGACCACCCTAGTACAACAACCAAGAGCCTTAACCACTTGAGCTATGACCACCCTAATACAACAACCAAGAGCCTTAACCACTTGAGCTATGACCACCCTAGTACAACAACCAAGAGCCTTAAGCACTTGAGCTATGACCACCCTAGTACAACAACCAAGAGCCTTAAGCACTTGAGCTATGACCACCCTAGTACAACAACCAAGAGCCTTAACCACTTGAGCTATGACCACCCTAGTACAACAACCAAGAGCCTTAACCACTTGAGCTATGACCACCCTAGTACAACAACCCAGAGCCTCACCCACTTGAGCTACCACCACCCTACTACAACAACCCAGAGCCTTAACCACTTGAGGTTCCACCACCCTACTACAACAACCCAGAGCCTTAAACACTTGGGCTACCACCACCCTACTACAACAACCCAGAACCTTAACAACTTGGGCTACCACCACCCTAGTACAACAACCCAGAGCCTCACCCACTTGAGCTACCACCACCCTACTACAACAACCCAGAGCCTTAACCACTTGAGCTACCCCCATCCTAGTACAACAACCCAGAGCCTCACCCACTTGAGCTACTACCACAACCCAGAGCCTTAACCACTTGAGGTTCCACCACCCTACTACAACAACCCAGAGCCTTAACCACTTGGGCTACCACCACCCTACTACAACAACCCAGAACCTTAACCACTTGAGCTACCCCCGTCCTAGTACAACAACCCAGAGCCTCACCCACTTGAGCTACCACCACCCTACTACAACAACCTAGAGCCTTAACCACTTGAGCTACCTCCACCCTATTGCAACAACAACCTAAAACCTCAACCATTTGAGCTACCACCACCCTAGTACAACAACCCAGGGCCTTAACCACTTGAGCTACGACCACCCTAGTACAACAACCAAGAGCCTTAACCACTTCATCTACTGCCACACTAGTACAACAACCAAGAGCCTTAACAACTTGGGCTACCACCACCCTAGTACAACAACCCAGAGCCTTAACCACTTGAGCTACCATCACCCTAGTACAACAACCCAGAGCCTCACCCACTTGAGCTACCACCACCCTACTACAACAACCCAGAGCCTTAACCACTTGAGCTACGACCACCCTAGTACAACAACCCAGAACCTTAACCACTTGAGCTACAACCACCCTAGTACAACAACCCAGAGCCTTAACCACTTGAGCTACGACCACCCTAGTACAACAACCCAGAGCCTCACCCACTTGAGCTACCACCACCCTACTACAACAACCAAGAGCCTTAACCACTTCATCTACTGCCACACTAGTACAACAACCCAGAGCCTTAACAACTTGGGCTACCACCACCCTAGTACAACAACCCAGAGCCTTAACCACTTGAGCTACCATCACCCTAGTACAACAACCCAGAACCTTAACCACTTGAGCTACGACCACCCTAGTACAACAACCCAGAGCTTTAACCACTTGAGCTACCACTGCCCAGTACAACAACCCAGAGCCTTAACCACTTCATCTACTGCCACACTAGTACAACAACCCAGAGCCTCAACCACTTGAGCTACCACCACCCTAGTACAACAACCCAGAACCTTAACCACTTGAGCTACCACCACCCTAGTACAACAACCCAGAGCTTTAACCACTTGAGCTACCACTGCCCGAACAACATGGATGTTGTTTTCTACTAACAGACCATCCTTTACTTCAATAAGGGAGCCATCTTCATTGGGGTTCAAGCCCCAGCACTGCCAAGCTGCCACCGCTGGGCCCTCCAGGGCGCTGCGTCATGGCTGAATCTGCACTCTGACCCCAACCCTCCAAGGATGGGATATGCGAAGAAAGAATTTCACAGTGCAGTAATATATATGTGACAAATAAAGGCTACTTATACTTCTGAGTCAGAGCAGCAACTCTAATGTGAAATGAATAACTAATCCCTGAGTATTAGGATTAGTACACGTTTCCTCACAGTTTTATGTGCCTGTTATACTCCAGAGCCAATCAGCTGCTTCCATATCTCAGCTGTACGGCCACGGTCACCTGCCGGAAAACCCCGGAAACACCACTAAACCTTAGTCTAACTGTTACTGCAGGCGGTATCGAAATATTTAGCCTCTTTATTCTTGATCAACTCAAAACAAGTGTGTCTGCCAAATAAACTTTGGTACTGTTAGATTCCATTTGTAATTACAACAGAGCAGGAAATGAGCCAAGAATTTTGAAGCATCCGTTGTTAGAAACTCACTGAGATTATTCCAAGATTATTCTGAATTAAGACTCTGGCTTCCTCTCATCAGTGAGTGAATACTCTGTGCTTTTCTGCCCTGTAGTTTACAGTTCGGGTTGTGAGCTGTGTGCTAATGTGAAGCGAAGGTGCGAGAGCCATAGGCACATGATTACCATTTATGTGATCTGCATGTCTGTCTGAAACCTCTTTCACTTAACCACATAAACTGAGGATCTAGCAACTCTGACTATATTATATATTATATATATATATATATATATATATATATATATATATATATATATATATATATATATATATATATATATATAAATAAAATCTCAGAGCATCTAGGAACTAACTAGCTGTTAAATCTAAGTCAAGTCTGAGGCCACTGGAGTGTACGTGACAGCTTGGGTGTCTGAACAGGCTGGCAGTGTTTTTACAGATTCAAGCTATGCTGTGATTAGTAAGCATGTGTGCGTGCGCGTGTGTGTGTGTGTGTGTGTGACTAGTAAGCACATTTGCATGAATAATACAGTGATATACAGAGACCTGTAAAGACCAGAGAAACCTGGCGCTACTCTAAAAATAAACTATTATTATGTCTTTCTACTAATCAGCAATGCTTCATTTGTAGAAATCAGCAAATCAGTCCACACACACAGAATCAGCATCAGCATTATGACAGCACGCAAGAAACCCAAAAGAACCAAAGATGCAAAATATCTACTGTGATGCTGCTGTATAAGGGCTCTCTGCCAGCACGTGCCATCATATAGCACCATAATGCTCGAGTGAAATGACCAGTCAGCTTTAACGTGCATTTGCTTACAGATACAATTTGGCACGTATTATTTATTTGCAGAACTCGCAGCATTTTCCGACCAAGCACAAAACATCCCTCAAGTAATTCCGGCTGACATCCAAAGTATTACTTAGCTAAGTACAAGAATTAAGCATTGCAGTACGTTATGACTTTTTGTTCAGGCGACTTTTTATATATAAAAATATTTTAATCATCGATTTCTTCCTTCATCTTGTTCCTTAGCGATTATTATTATTATTATTATTATATAACGCTGCCCTTGTGTATGAGGACTTCTGTAGGCGCAAGTCACAGCCACTGCTCTCATTACTCATGCTGGGATACCAGAGATACGGGAGTCAAATCAGATCCCACTTTTTAATCAGAAAATGAGAATCTTAGCATAATCAGCTCTATTTCTGACATTTTTATCCAGTCATTCTTCAAAATGATAGCAGGCATGACAAATTTTTTTTGGGAATAATTGTAATAACTGAAGGGGTTTTTTTTTAAATGTGTGTGTGTGTGTGCGCATTTACTAACACATGGCTTGAGCCAGGCTTGTCAGAGCTGAGGAATTATACAGCATCAAGGAGTGTCTTTTGTTCCATTAGATATTTCAAGCACTTTAAAGTGCTTTAGATTCCCCTGTAATCTATCGACATCCTGTAATTAATCAACTAATTCGCAAGTCTCGGGACGGCTGTAATTACAGCGCTGGTAATAGCTTATTCTTTACGCTCCAGCTCCTACATTTCATTTGTTTATTTTCCCACAGTCATAAATCTAAGGGAGCGTCAGGAGTGCCACAATATTAGTGCAATAATCAGAGTTAATTATCAGATGGCCATGCCGCTCTCTTTCCGCTAATAATGCGGAGATCAGCGTCGGCGCAGCCCGTTTCATCCAAGCAGCTTCACTGAGCCTTGGATGAATAACTAATAGATTCATATAACTGAGAATTTTGATTTAATAATTGAATTCAGAATTTATTAACCTTCCCCCACCCCCCGATTCGATTTAGAACAATTGGATCGCTTTGGCGGCTTTCCCTTTCGTTTAGAAATTAAGATCAGACAATCAGGCTTTATTCGATAACTGAATTTTTTCACTCTGAGATACGGATACGGTCCTGCATTTACACACTCACCCACTCCTCGAGGATCCAGTTAACTGCTTTACTGCTGCGAGCGCTGTTCCGGCACGCTAAGATCACATGGGCACCATGAAGGGCAAACGACCTCGCTGTCTCGAAACCTGCAAAGTGTGTGTGAGAGAGAGAGAGAGAGAGAGAGAGAGAGGGAGAGGAGATAAAATGAGTGCTCCTTTTTTTTTATATAATGCTTCAAAAAAAATTATCAATGCCTTTCCTCTTTATTTGGGACTGAACCGAGAAAAGAAAAAAAATCTCTTCCAGCTTTACACCATCAAGCTCTGATGAAAATGATTGAGGCTGCAGAAGCTGTTATGAGTTCCTCCATTGCTGAAGTAGGACCTTGGGCATTTGGCTAGAGATCCTGTCATAAAAAGGGATGCTATATACATAACCACAGATAGGGACTGTACAACGAGCAGAGCCATGAGACGTGAGAATACAAAGACACTAAAGCAGCACTGTAGAGGAAGTACACATAAACACACTTGTGTGACTTACAGCGCTGACATATTTCGAGAAAAATGCATCGTTCTGCGGCCTAGTAGCACTAAAGAGATGACTCACGAGTCAAGAGAGACACAAGTGCAATTTCTCCTCTGAAATCACACATTCAAAGCCACGTGAAAAGGTTATAACGCTTCGCTAAAAAAATATCGAACTAATTACGCCAGCCGTAAAGGCGAAGATCATATTAAAATCTAACATACCAAAAAACAAAAAAAGGTTATTTAAGGAGAGCCTTGGGCTATTGTTTGGGTTGTTTTGCTGACCTGCCGTTTTACATTGTCCCTCTGATTACACAAAGTGTGTTTAAAGTTTGTCTAAAGCTGGCATCAGCACTTTAGGAGGCACAATGGGCATCAGATTTCGAGGTCTGAAGAGCTGGAAATAGACAGAGTTGGAGACGGAGGCCAACAGCGGTGGAAAAAGAGAAAAAGTCTGACAATAATTAAGTTAAAGAGAAGGTCGTTTGGAATAAAGAAAGGCCCTCATGCAGCACACATGTGTGATAGCTGCCTAAGACTGTGAAATAACCCTTTAGCCACGTCGACTTGTAAAACATATTACACTGTCATGGCCGAGAAAAGAGCTGACAGGCCAGCACAAGTCACACAGAGAACCGCTGCCTGATTCTGATTCTTCTTCCTCCTCGCTCATCCCTCTTTCGCTCGCGCTTTCTTTCTCACTCTTTCTCTCACTTACTCTCTTTCTTCTTTCTCTCTCTCTCTTTCATCTCACTCTCACTCATTCGCTTCTCTTACTCTTTCACTCTCTTTCTATCTCTCCTTCTCGCTCTCGCTTCCTGTTTCTCTCACTCTTTCTTTCTCTCCCTCACTCTCCATCTCACTCTCTTTCTTGCTCTCTCTCTCACTCTCTCTTTCTTGCTCTCTCTCACTCACTCTCTCTTTCACTCGCTTTATATCTCTCCCTTTCTCTCACTCTCTCACTCACGCTTTCTTGCTCCATCTCTCACTCATTCTCTTTCTCACTCTCTCTTCCTTGCTCTCTCTCTCTCTCCTTCTCACTTTCTCTTCCTTGCTCTCTCTCTCTCTCTCTCACCCACTCTCTTTCTATCCCTCTCTCACTCACTCTCTTTCTATCCCTCTCTCAATCTCTCGCTTTCTCTCACTCGCTCTTTATCTTTTCTCTCCCTGACTTTCTCTCGCTCCCTCACTCCCTTTCGCTCTCTGTCTGTCTCCCCCCCTCTCGCTCTCTCTCTCTCTCTGGATATGACACCTGACAACAGCAATCTATTATGAATGACATCTCTTGAAATCTTTCTTACACTTCACCCAGGAATAAGACACTTACACTTTAAGCTTCCATGTGTGCTCCGTTCAACTAACCTCTGACATTAACTGCTAAATCAGACACTTCTGTGTCTCTGAGGTTATGAAACCTGAGGTTATTTTTTTTTTTGTGCATGTCAAATCCACACACACACTACACACACTCGGTTGATAAGCTGACCTCACACTTCCGTCAACTAAACGAGGCTGACAGTCAGTCCCCGTGATTCCAAACGACAGACCGTCTGTGCGATAGGTGGATTAAAATGAACTTTAATTCGATTAAGTTTTAATCTGATTTTCATTAAAAGGCAAACGAGACGCCCTAATTGTGAGACGAGTGCTAAAGAGTAATATCCATTAAAACTCAAAATTGGAGACGAATAAGAGCTCCACTCTGACAAGTGAAGCATGGAATTAAATTATATGACACCTTATTAGGCGTAATGGAGAGAACAGTGTGCAGCACCATGGAGAGTTCCTATCCTAGAAAATAAAAATCCAACAAAATCGGAACGCTTTCCTGATCAATAAACGGCCAGAAGAATCCAGAGCACGTGTTGAAGGAACTGTCAAAACGGGGCAAAAAAGGATGAAATAATGCTGCTGACCCTTTAAAACAAGCGTGGCAGCTGTTGAGCCTGATATGCGAGTTAATTAACGCTGATATTTTCATAATGGGAAACAAATTAGAACACGCCGAACAACCCGGTGGCTGTTGTTTAAAGAAAAACAACAAGGTTTATTTAGATAGAAGAGAAATACGGAGCGCTGACAAACCCGCAGATCAGAGGAAAAAAGCTCCAGGTAGGACAAAAAAAAAAAACAATAGTGGTGTTTTCCTGGCACAATACACAAGGCCAGATGTGGATGATAACCCAGTGCTAGATATGCAAGATGGGAGTCATGTACATCAGCTAACGGTGGGATTAAAAGCAGTAAAGCCAGTGACAATTCCAAGCTATTCACTACTAATTGCTTTTTCTGACATTAAGGGAGATTTGTACAAGTGGAATTGAGATGGACTTTCAGACAGAGGCGGAGGGATGAGATGTTTCCGAGACTGGCCCAAGGGTCAGATTCCGGGTTTTACTGCTGTTGTCTGTTCCAGGCCATATCCTGGTCTGTAGTGGGAATGCTGTTTATAGAGAAACACAACCTGACCACTGACACAAACGATGCCTTTTGCTGATGCATATAATCCTAGGGTTTGCTTTCTAGTGCTCTTTTTGTTTCTGGGAATGACTCGACACCTTTTTTCCCCCTCGGCGACTCTTTCATTTAATACACCACTAAAACAAAACGTCTCGGATTTGGCATGCAAATAAATACCTAGCCTTATTTTTGGGACCAAACCTTTTATGTGCAAATGAATATTGCGTCGTAGTTGTCCAGATTTTGCGGAAACGGTTCTGACCCTAATTAATTTATCTACAGCTGATTTTTACGGTTTTATTTCAGACCTCTATTTGTGACAGCAGCAAATGAATCCAAAAAAAATAATAATAAAAAGTCCTAATCATTTAAAACCAAATTGTTTTTTGCTTTGCTTTCTTCTTTCAATATAATATCTCTCATGCACATAAATACTTTAAGCTCACCCAAAACCATTTATTTATCCAAATAATACTTACAGAATCTGTTTATTTTAACTAGGAAAAAATAACAATCACGGAACAAAGTTATTTTTTAGATCTGATGTGGATAAAGAACCGCATGTTCATCCACAGCATTGTTTTTGATGTAAATGTGTGCAAAATGTTTTCGTTCTAGCTTTCCAGCTCATCATTTCAAGACATTATTTTTAAGCTTATATTTATATCGTATTTTTTTTTAAATAATTGACCGAAACCTGTGATAGAATAAAAAATAGCACAGAATAAGAGACTATGAAAGCCGTGGTGCTTCTGTGAAAGATCTATTAACCTGATTAGCTCTTCTGCTTCACATTACAGCTCTCTAGCCACCAGATCATGCTTTATAGTAACCTACACAAAAAAAAGTATATATCGATTTTTTTTAATGCATTTTCTTCTTTTTAAATGATTCAACATTATGGATAATATTTAAAGACCTCAAGTAACAGACCTCTGTACTTCACGGTGCACGATTACACTTTCAGGAAGAAGTGTTTTAAATAAATATTTTTAATATATATTAAAACCAATCTAATATTTTCCCTTGCTGAACAGAGGAAACAAACACAACAGACTCTACCGCAGCTGAAAGCAGAAAGCGTGCTTATTTGAGTTACCGTATCCATCTTGGCAGCTCAAACCAGTCTGATCTCTTTCATAAACAAGGTGTTTCCACGATTAAAGTCACGGAGATCACACGTTTTCCGCACTCTAACATTAGCCGAAGCTCTAGACCTGTATCTGCATGACTGTATACACAATGAGCTGCTGCCACATGATTGGATAGGTGTAGAGGTATTCCTAATAAAGTGGACAGTGAGGACAGCGTTCTAAATAGAACTATTAATTGTTCAAATAGACAAAAACCCTCAAGAGGTCTAGATTTGACCTTTCTGTACTCTTTTTTTTTTTTTTTTTTTTTACATGGGACGCTGATGTAGCGACTCTATAAAATGCTGAAATATAAGATGTTGTAGTTTTTCCGGAGCAGCAGGTGTTTGATATATATTTTGAGGTTAAAGTGGAAAGTCTGGTGCTACAGAACCTCCAATGACGAGCTCCAATTCCCTCCATTAATAACACCCTACTTTCATTTTGGATCAGGAAGACATTGTCACACCCCAAAGTAAAATGTATGGATTGTAATTACAAGAGTTGGGGTTTGGTTGAGAAAGGGAGGGGGGGGGGGGTTCCACCTGAGCAGCCTCATGCTGTTCTATTACCCCCACCTCCTTGCTCCGACTGCCCCCTCCGACTGCCGTGTACAACCTCTCCTGAGTCACCTCCTACACTCCAGCCTTGACCCCAGCGGCTACGGGCAACTCCCAGCGCAATTTTTCATCATGCCCTCCACTCTCGCCGGTCAGCGTATCCCCACAGCATCCTCTCACACCAGTCCACTCTGTCACATCACACTGGGTATGAATTTGAGCACTGCTTTTTTTTTTTTTTTTTTTATTTACTGTCATCAACACACACACACACACACACACACACACACAGAGCGAAACACTCCCACAAGTTCAACACTTCAGTTCTGCTTGAGATACGATTCTGGTTCATTTAAAAGCTTTTACGTCTTAAACACATTCAAGCCCTCGCTCTCGTCTATTCGTCTACCTCCTCGCAGTTGTAATCATTACTGAGGCTTTATTCAACCGGTTGTAATTTTCCTGCGCGTTACATACGGCGGTTTCGCCGTGCTCTCGGAATTCCTATCCAAGGTCAGTAAAGTTCAATAGTTTGACTAACCAACCGGATCTAGTATTTCATTAAATAGCCAATAAACCGATTTATCAAAAAGGGACACGGAAAGCATGTTAAAAAGCCTCAAATTCCATTTCCTCAAGTCAACTGTGATCAATAAAATAAGTTCAAGGGATTTAAGAAGAAACGGAAGTGAAAAAGGCAGCGTGGGTCAAAAATGAAAAAGAAATAAGAGTCATAAAAGTAGAGACATGATGCCTCTTTTCCTTTTCCTTCCAGATACTAAAACCTACGGCATCATTGCATTTCGATAGTTTTTAATTCATTCAGTTTCACACAAAAATCACATACAATACAAAAACATTAACTATAATAACATATACATGTACACCAATCAGCCATAACATTATGACCGCTTCCAGGTGCCGTGAATAACACTGATGATCTCCTCATCATGGCACCTGTTAGTGGGTGGGATATACTAGGCAGCAAGTGACCATTTTGTCCTCAAGGTTGAGGTGTTAGAAGCAAGCGTAAGGATTTGAGCGAGTTTGACAAAGGACCAAATTGTGATGGCTAGACCACTGGATCAGAGCAACTGCAGCTCTTGTGTGCTGTTACCGGTCTGCAGTGGTCAGTATCTATCAAAAAAAAGTCCAGTAAGTGATCTAGTGAAGTCCGTGCCTCGACGGGTCAGGGCTGTTTTGGCAACAAAAGGGGGACCGATGCAAATATTAGGCAGGTGGTCATAATGTTATGCCTGATCAGTGTATGATTATATACAGTATGATTACAAATATATATTTTTTTTTAACAAATACATACAGTATAAAGAGCAGTACATACTCTTACAATCCTCTTTTACAAAAAGATTTTCAGTTCCAATTAATAAATAAATATTCCATATTCATGTCCAATATTTTTTTTCTTCCCGAAACGATAGCGGCCCCTTTAGCGAGCCTGCCTATCAGACCGGTGCTATCTCTACATAAAAGCAGTGCTAATCTCATACGATAGCTGTAAACGTCTCCTAGAGTTATTACTGCCTTTGCTCTTTAAATGCACCGTATACGAGAGCATCTACGGTCGCACGCAATGAAAAGCAGAGCATGTTACAATTTATTGGACTGAATATCAGCTTCGTTCTGAATCCTACCTCAAATCTTCCTCGATCTAATTTTTTCTGTAATGTTTTAAATCACGTCAATAATACGAGAGCAAGACTTTCTTAGTCACGACCTGATCATATAAACTACTGGATAAATCCGGTGATCTGTCCATACCCCCACATCTACTCTGCTCTAAGAGGGCGGGCACAAATACAGTCTAATTAGTGCAACGCCACTGCCATATGCCATCCATCAGCGTCAGAGGCTAGCAGCAGAGACACACCTGGACACTGTACAGATCTGCGGGGGCAAACGGCAATGCGACCGATGTCCAGAAATAACACAGTGCACATCTTAAACAGCAGTTTTCGTCATAAAAGAGGCTGCTGTGCCGTATAACCGTCCCCCTGTCACCACTACAAATAAATAAATGAATAAAAATAAACAAGAAATGAGGAACGTGGAAGTGTTACATGGCGCACCGGGTCGGAAAGCTTCCTAGACCCTTATTTCTGCATTAATAAAGAAATCAAAAATAGCTCTTTCATAGAAAGAAAAAAAATATGAAACAATCTTCTCGTACACTGAAATAATATATAAGTGTGGCAAATTTATTGCAATGTTTTTAGAGAAATAAAAGCAACACGAGTTTTGATTTCTGGCTGACAAAAAGAGAAAAAGAGAGAGAAAGTAAGAAAAGAAAAGAATCAGATACAGTGACAGCGAGCCTTTTCCATCCTTTACAGAGAAACAGCAGATCGCTGAACAGTAAATAACTTTCACTCGGTTCAATAGAATAGAATTAAAGGAAAGCATCCCCAGTTGCTAATGGGAATGAATGGGAGACATCGGCTCAGGTCAAAAGTACCGCGAGATCAATGCAGAGGTACAGGTGTAGAGCAATACAACAGACACTGAGTGAGAGAGAGAATTCTTTTACCACGATTAACTGTGGTAGAGAGCAAAGTTTAAGAAAAGAGAGAGAGAGAGAGAGAGAGCGCCTCATAATGAGAAGGGTAATGGACTAATGGGATGCAGTGAACAGTGGTCTAATCAGGTAGAGGATGGAAATGCACTATGCCTTCTAACCACAATTACCATATCACATGGCTTATTATGGGGAAATTATATTGGCTCTCAATGCATGAGGTAACTGGGGTTCTGATCTACAATTTCAATGCGCTAAAAAAAAACAAAAAACAAAGCGTCACAATAGAAACCACCGGAATAAATCAGGGGATAGAATGAAATAAATTATTCTAAACAAATCAAACATCCTAGAACTACGGCATATGTTTAGTAACGTCTTGAAACGTTTATTTGAATCGAACGGGTCGATGGGAATCATTTATTTTTAGTCGTTTGTTTATTTTAATTCTTATTAAAAGCCGTAGACGTATTTAATAGCTAAGAAAGAGTGGGTTTGGCGGTCAGACGGGTCAGTGAATGAAATAATAATAGTGATGCCAGTAGTACAGTTACAGAAAATTAAATATTGGTGCTAAGATTTAACGTTTTTGAATCCTTAATTTCATTTACTGAGTGTATATTAAATAAATAAATTTTAAAAAATGAATTATTTTTTAATTTCTTTAAAAAAAAATCTATAAATATCTGTGCTTTATTATTATTATTTTTATTATTATTTTTATTATTATTAATAATAATAATAATAATATTTTAAATACAGAAATGCTGATAGTCCAGTGAGTGTTTTTGTATTGATTTCTTCTCAGATTTAAAATAATCAACCACTACATTCCCCTAAACTACATCTTTGTACCCAAGCTTCAGATTCAGCCAGTAAGCTTCCACTACCCTCTAGCGTCCAGAAAGAAAAAAAATAATAAATTATTAGCTTATCCTGATTTATGTTTTATAAAAAGCCTATCCTATATAAATTAAATATGTTATAAATTAAATATAATAAAAAAAAAAAAATTATCATTAAAAAAAAATGTGTAGGGACAAAAAAATTCCACAACACACTCCATAATTTTTGGTCTAAAAAATAAATAAATAAACAAATAATAAAAAAAAAAAAATCAATATAAATTTCATTACAGCGCTCAGGGAAATAAAAAAAAGGCACATTTTGCAGCGTTTTCGGATTTCCGTTTCAAGCGAGCGTTAATGTTAATATGGTTTCTATTATTGAATTGTTTTATTTACAATTTAAATGTGTTCTTCTGTCTCGAGCAATCGTGTAGGATTTAAAGATTATGTAAAACACAGACTGCATAGAACAAAAAAAAAGCACAAAATGTCGGAATTCTATTTTTATCAAATAGAAATATGTTAGAATTATGAGTATGAAGAAGAAGTACAGCAGCTGGAAGGTAAACACCTCAGTTTGCACATTTGGGAAAACAATTTTATCCCCATGTTCGTGTCTGGGTGATATAATAATTCACAATAAAATGACTGCGCAAGTGTGTGTGTCTTCAGTGCATTTATTTGTATTAATGCAGCTCAAAGCTACGATATTCTTTAGACAACAAAATCAGCCTCATTGATACTCATGTGCAGGACTAAGGGATGAGCTGTGGAGTTTGCACGAGGAAATGCAGACTAAACACTCCGGCTGAGACACAGCTGCAATTCACAGGGCTACAGTGCCATCTTCTGTTCATGATCTAAAATGACTTGTGAAAGGTGCAATCTGGGTTTTTGCATATGTTCAGTTAATTACGGCGAAATTAATATGAATTTTCTTCAACCAAATTCAAATTTTATTTGTCACATACAAAATCATACACAGTACGACATGTAGTGAAATGCTTATTACGAATGTCCTACAATTGAAGAAGAATATAAAGTAAAGTGTGTGGACAAGAAAGTATGGGGATATAGATAATAAAAATATATATGGAAAAATAGGAAGAATAAAAACTAACATAGTAGAAATTAAAGACATGATAATTGCCTAATATTGTTTTGGTCCCCCCTTCTGATGCCAAAAAAGCCCTGACCCATCGAGGCATGGACTTCACTAGATCCCTGAAGGTGTGCTGTGGGATCTGGCACCAAGATGTTAGCAGCAGATCCTTTAAGTCCTCTAAGTTGGTGAGGTGGGACCACCATGGATCGGACTTGTTTGTCCAGCACGTCCCACAGATGTTGGATTGGATTGAGATCTGGGGAATTCGGAGGTCAAGTCAACATCTCATACTGGTTGTTGTGCTCATCAAACCATTCCTGAACCATTTGTGCTTTGTGGCACGGTGCATTATCCTGCTGAAAGAGGCGATGGCCATCAGGGAATAGCGTTTCTATGGAAGGGTGTACATGGTCTGCAACAATGCTTAGGTAGGTGCTATGTGCCAAAGTAACATCCACATGGATGGCAGGACCCAAGGATTCCCAGCAGAACATTGCCCAAAGCATGACACTGCCTACGCCAGCTCGCCTTCTTCCCATAGTGCATCCTGGTGCCATGTGTTCCCCAGGTAAGTGATGCACCTTTCTGTCAGAACCAGAACTTTTTTAGCAAGTAGCTCGTCTGTTGGATCAGCCATCAATCCCCACGTGCATCAATGAGCCTTGCCTGCCCATGACCCTGTCGCCGGTTCACCACTGTTCCTTCCTTGGACCACTTTTGATAGATACTGACCACTGCAGACCGGGAACACCCCACAAGAGCTGCAGTTTTGGAGATGCTCTGATCCAGTGGTCTAGCCATCACAATTTGGTTCTTGTCAAACTCGCGCAAATCCTTACGGTTGTCCATTTTTCCTGCTTCTAACACATCAACTTTGAGGACAAAATGTTCACTTGCTGCCTAATATATCCCACCCACTAACAGGGGCCATGATGAGGAGATCATCAGTGTTATTCACAGCACCTCTCAGTGGTCATAATGTTATGCCTGATCTGTGTATTACATATATGAATACAACACTCACCGATACCAGAATTTCCCCCCGTGACGATTACGACCTTGTCAGAAAGATCATGGCCCTGGAGGATCTCCAGAGCTGTAGTATTGCCATCGTAGCGCTTAGGCTTCACCTGTATATCCTCTACAGTGAAGGCCTGCCGAGGGTCAAAGTACGTCTTCCTCTTATTGATGTGGCTGAAAGGAAAAGAAACAGATCTCATGCTGAACTGCGTGGCATTCCTTTGAATCTGTTCCTAAGTTATATTGAAAGTGCTGATATTGTTATAAAATGGGCAACCAATCACGGGAAATTTAAGCAAGGTGCAAAAACTCACTCGACATAAAATATTTGACCCTTTTCATCCAGCTCCTGTTCCCACCCATAAGGGAGATCTGTAAAAAAAAATAGACACAAGCAGGGATAATTGAAAAATTAAAGCACTGTTTAAGGTTCATCTGCTGGATTTAGTGTTAAGATAAAAATATTATCAATATTCAAATGCAAGATATGACTGCGGTCAGTTAGTTATCTTTAAAATTTCGACCTGTAATAGTCCCTTGATAGACAAGCACAAATTCTCAATGACTCCCAAATGACCATGTAATGAATCTGGCTCTTGTCTCTTTGTTTTATAGCTATACCCCAAGCCACAACACAGATGCTCAGCTCTATTCCTGTTCCTTAAATAGCACCTTATAATTTCAGGAGGGGGTTGAAGAGGCTACCGGTCAGTATTTGTTTAGTGTTTGTTAGTTCATGTACTGCAGTTTGAGTAGTGGCTCAAACAGTTAAGGTTCTGAGTAACTAATCAGAAGGTTGGAGATTCAAGCCCCATCACCACAGAGCTGCCACGCTTGAGCCCATGAGCAAGGCCCTTAAGCCACACTGCTCCAGGGGTGATGGGGTCGAGCCTCTGCTCTGAGCACAACGTCCTTCAAGATTAATATTAGACTTGTGTTTAAATTTATTTGTATCAGACCCTAATCCCTAATGAGAAGCCTGGGGCAACTGTGGTGAGGAAAAACCCCCTTAGATGGTAAGAGGAAGAAACCTTGAGAGGAACCAGACTCAAAACCTCATCCTCATTTGGGTGACACCAGAGAGTGTGACTATAAATGATTATAAACACCAGAGAGAGTGTGATTATAAATGATTATAAACACCAGAGAGAGAGTGATTATAAATGATTATAAACACCAGAGAGTGTGACTATAAATGATTATAAACACCAGAGAGAGTGTGATTATAAATGATTATAAACACCCGAGTGTGTGATTATAAATGATTATAAACACCAGAGAGAGTGATTATAAATGATTATAAACACCAGAGAGAGTGTGATTATAAATGATTACAAACACCAGAGAGAGTGTGATTATAAATGATTATAAACACCAGAGAGAGAGTGATTATAAATGATTACAAACACCAGAGAGAGAGTGTATGATTATAAATGATTATAAACACCAGAGAGAGTGTGATTATAAATGATTACAAACACCAGAGAGAGTGTGATTATAAATGATTACAAACACCAGAGAGAGTGTGATTATAAATGATTATAAACACCAGAGAGAGTGTGATTATAAATGATTATAAACACCAGAGAGAGTGTGATTATAAATGATTACAAACACCAGAGAGAGTGTGATTATAAATGATTACAAACACCAGAGAGAGTGTGATTATAAATGATTATAAACACCCGAGTGTGTGATTATAAATGATTATAAACACCAGAGAGTGTGACTATAAATGATTATAAACACCAGAGAGAGTGTGATTATAAATGATTATAAACACCCGAGTGTGTGATTATAAATGATTATAAACACCCGAGTGTGTGATTATAAATGATTATAAACACCAGAGAGTGTGACTATAAATGATTATAAACACCAGAGAGAGTGTGATTATAAATGATTATAAACACCAGAGAGTGTGATTATAAATGATTATAAACACCAGAGAGAGTGATTATAAATGATTATAAACACCAGAGAGAGTGTGATTATAAATGATTACAAACACCAGAGAGAGTGTGATTATAAATGATTATAAACACCAGAGAGAGTGATTATAAATGATTATAAACACCAGAGAGAGTGATTATAAATGATTATAAACACCAGAGAGTGTGATTATAAATGATTATAAACACCAGAGAGAGTGTGATTATAAATGATTATAAACACCAGAGAGAGTGTGATTATAAATGATTACAAACACCAGAGAGAGTGTGATTATAAATGATTACAAACACCAGAGAGAGTGTGATTATTAAATGATTATAAACACCAGAGAGAGTGATTATAAATGATTATAAACACCAGAGAGAGTGATTATAAATGATTATAAACACCAGAGAGAGTGTGATTATAAATGATTATAAACACCAGAGAGAGTGATTATAAATGATTATAAACACCAGAGAGTGTGATTATAAATGATTATAAACACCAGAGAGTGTGATTATAAATGATTATAAACACCAGAGAGAGTGTGATTATAAATGATTATAAACACCAGAGAGAGTGTGATTATAAATGATTATAAACACCAGAGAGAGTGATTATAAATGATTATAAACACCAGAGAGAGTGTGATTATAAATGATTATAAACACCAGAGAGAGTGATTATAAATGATTATAAACACCAGAGAGAGTGTGATTATAAATGATTATAAACACCAGAGAGAGTGTGATTATAAATGATTATAAACACCAGAGAGAGTGTGATTATAAATGATTATAAACACCAGAGAGAGTGTGATTATAAATGATTATAAACACCAGAGAGAGTGTGATTATAAATGATTATAAACACCAGAGAGTGTGATTATAAATGATTATAAACACCAGAGAGTGTGATTATAAATGATTATAAACACCAGAGAGTGTGATTATAAATGATTATAAACACCAGAGAGAGTGTGATTTTAAATGATTATAAACACCAGATTGTGATAATGAGAGTGTGAGCATCACGAGGATCATGGAGCTATAACAACCAGTTTGGCACAAATACCGAGACCAGAGCAGCATTACATATTAGAGAGGGTCCTGATGGATACGAAACTTTTACTGGCATTCAGGCCATGTTTTTAAAAGACTAGTTTAAAGTTTTTTTATTAAAGTAGAACTATACTAAGACCATCCCCATGCCCCACCCCCAACATTAAACTATGTCTTTAACTCATTTTCTCTAACAGTAAAATAAACAAATGTATACAAGTTTCTGGTTCATCTGTTATAGCCTACCGATCTTCATATTTATATTACACCGGTTATGTTGGAGTCATTTGAAGCAGAGAATAAAACTTTTCATGAAATATCACTCACTGTATAACAAACATTGATCAGGCATAACATTATGACCACTGACAGGTGAAGTGAATAACACTGATGATCTCCTCAGCTGGGTGGGATATATTAGGCAGCAAGTGAACATTTTGTCCTCAAAGTTGATGTGTTAGAAGCAGGAAAAATGGACAAGCATAAGGATTTGAGTGAGTTTGACAAAGGGCCAAATTGTGATGGCTAGACCACTGGATCAGAGCATCTCCAAAACTGCAGCTCTTGTGGGGTGTTCCCGGTCTGCAGTGGTCAGTATCTATCAAAAGTGGTCCAAGGAAGGAACAGTGGTGAACCAGAGACAGGGTCATGGGCGGCCAAGGCTCATTGATGCACGTGGGGAGCGAAGGCTGGCCCGTGTGATCCGATCCAACAGACGAGCTACTGTTGCTCAAATTACTGAAGAAGTTAATGCTGGTTCTGATAGAAAGGTGTCAGAATACACAGTGCATCACAGTTTGTTGCATATGGAGCTGCATAGCCGCAGACCAGTCAGGGTGCCCATGCTGACCCCTGTGCATCGCCGAAAGTGCAAACAATGGGCACCTGAGCGTCAGAGTAATGGAAGAAGGTGGCCTGGTCTGATGAATCACGTTTTCTTTTGCATCACGTGGATGGCCAGGTGCATGTGCGTCGCTTACCTGGGGAACACATGGCACCAGGGTGCACTATGGGAAGAAGGCAAGCCGGCAGAGGCAGTGTCATGCTTTGAGCAATGTTCTGCTGGGAAACCTTGGGTCCTGCCATCCATGTGGATGTTACTTTGACACGTACCACCTACCTAAGCATTGCTGCACACACTATTAGGCAGGTGGTCATAATGTTATGCCTGAACGGTGTATGACCTCCATGCTCAGGAGCATCATAAGTGCTCAGCTTAAGTAAAATGTTCAGCAGAATCAGAGACCATGATATTGAAAGGTTATTTAGATATCATTGATATATTGGATATTAGAAGTAATAGAAACCTCCTGCACAGCGTTTCTTCTTTCCAGTTTTAGGATGTTCCCACTGTGTCTTCATCTCCTCGTGACTGTGAGACACGAAGAAAAACACATGTAAGAACATCTTTTTCGCATCAAAGTATTATCTGACAATTAATACAGACAAAACTTGCAGTAACTCCTTAGTAAGATTTCACACACACACACACACACACACACACACACACACAGTAATGAAGGCAGGTTACATCCATTACATTATGCTGACTGCATGCCTGCAGAACTCACTTGGCATAATAAACCCAGCCGTCCTTCGTGGACCTTTCTTCCCAGCCTGGAGGAAGTTCATCCTCGCTGTCAGTATCATCCATTCCGGCGTATTTTAGAGCAGCCATTAAGACGGTTGGTTCGGGACAGCGCTTAAAGCTCTCAAAACTCTAACTAAGAAAAGCTGCCTTTAATTCGGCTTTTGTACTTCCGCAAACTAAAGCGTGACGTTTGGCGCAAGTGCATTCTGGGATATGTATGCTGTAGTTCTTACCAATACAATTCGACTCTTTTGGCTCGGCTCGCTTAGAAGACTCGGCTCCCAAATGCCTTCGCATGTGATTGGCCGCATGGTGTGCCGATCAAAATAAAGTCCCGCCCCTTGCCTGCATAGATAATCAGGAGAGCTTAGCTGATAGCTTGGCTGGAGAGTCGGCTCTTCCCGGCGGGACTCGGCTTTTCTCGTTTGCTCCAAAGAGTCGGCTCATTTGCAAACGACACATCACACATCAAAGCCTGCTGTATTTTATGCGAAGACATTCAGATGAAACCTTCTACAGTACACAGGCATTAATTATTTCAGTGCAATAAAAGGTTCAGGTAAATCCAGGAGCTAGATAGAAAAATATCGGCGAGAATCAAGGGGAAGGTGGCGAGACCATGCTGTATGGATTAGAGACCATGAGGAAGAGACAGGAGTCAGAGCTGGAGGTAGCAGAGCTGAAGATGTTGAGGTTCTCTTTGGGAGTGACACGGTTGGACAGGATTAGGAACGAGTACATCAGAGGGACAGCTCATGTTGGACGTTTGAGGGACAAAGTTAGGGAGGCCAGATTAAGATGGTTTGGACATGTTCAGTGAGTATATCGGTAGGAGAATGTTGGACATGGAGCTGCCAGGCAGGAGGCAAAGAGGAAGGCCAAAGAGGAGGTATATGGATGGAATAAATGAGGATATGAAGCTAGTGGGTAGAAGTGTTAAGGATGCTGAAGATAGGGATAGGTGGAGAGAGATGATTCGCTGTGGAGACCCCTGAAGGGAAAAGCCGACAGAAGAAGAAGAAATCCAGGAGCTATCCCTGAAACGCTAATACTAATACTCCTTGTGTGAGACAGACCAATTTGCCTACTAATACTACACACAAAGTCTGTACTGTTTTTCTGAAGAAATATACATACTTCTGTTCTGAGTGTATAGCAAAAGATTGCACAAGCAACCAGACATACTAACTCATCGTGTAACAGGAGAGAATGATTCACACACTTTTCTCGCACACACTGGCGCTGTAAACAAACTCCTTGTTGCATTTCAGCTTTTCTTTATTCATTGCCCAAGGATACAGACTTGTGGGGCGCCATGGCTTAACAGTCGGCTGGGGGTTTAATTCCTTCAAACTCTGCTTATCTGGAGTGTGCATGTTCTCCAGTTTCTCCCCCAGTCCAAAGACATGTATTGTAGGATGACCAGCATCTCTAAATTGTCCATATTTCATTAATATGTGTGTGTGCGCGAGTGTGATAGGTTGGCACCCTGTGTGTGCCTTATACCCGAGACCCCGGGATGGTCTCTAGGTTCCCAGTGACCTGGTGTCAAAAATATTCAGGGTACTTTTTAGGGGGTTCTTAGTTCAACATTCTACAATTTGGGACACCAATTCTAATCTCAGATACTACTTAGGACGAATGATATGCAAGATGATATACATCACTGTCTCCAGTAATTTCTTTATCAGCATGGTGGCTCCTAGCCACAGAATCAGAAATAACCTAAATAACTGCAATGCAGAACAAAAACACTTTTTTTTTTTTACTGGTATAATAAAGCCAAAAACATCCCACACATTTGAGGATTACTTTATTGCTGTAATTCAGGAGGTCTCCTCCACCCTGATGATTACAAAACAAAACATTCATTTGATTGTATTTGATAAACATTCTGTACAATATTAGTAGATATGACATTGTGTACAGTCATGCACTGAATTCATTTCATAACTCAAACTAAAACGTCTTCTTTCTCTCCAAACCACTGCCATCAAGTACATCCTAAGGCCTCAACAGAAATAAATAAAAACATACACTTAAAACAATAGTTCCTAATATGTTCCATGTGACTGATACGAATTAACGTCTAATTTTGAACCAAGACCTACTTTCCGGTCGCTCGTACATTCTCCAACATCTTTGGCCTTTTGTTAAGTGACGTTCGTACGCCTTCGAGAAAGAGCAGAATGTAGAAACGCAGCCAAGAGAGGAGGAGGTCACAGTGGTGTCAGTCTTCATGCATCCAGCATTTTATACCCTCTTCATAGTCTGTACTTTTCTTTCGCCCGCTCGCTGAGTATGCAGATGTGCTGAAAGGAAACGAAGAAGCGACTCATGAAATAAACATTCCCTTCAGAAGCTCAGTCATGTGTTGGTGCGACTCTAGGGTCCTTACATTCAAATCCCTGAAATATTCGTTGTAGTCTAGAGCATATCCCACCAGGAATTTATCAGGAACCTCAAAACCGAAGTCTGAAAGAAAGACAAGGAGGAAAATGTAAAAAAATATATATGTAAGAGTGATTTGACTAGAATGAATCCACAGCATTAAGCTGGAAATGACTATGATTATGAGCAACAATATGTTGTTTTTTTATACTAGACAAGATATTAACATCAACCCTCTAACTAAATGAACCCATTCCTGATAGGCAGCAAGCAGCAGCTGTTCTTTGAGGAAACATTTACATTAGTAACAGATCATTCAATGCTGTTAAAGTTAAAAGTTGACATGCTTCAGGGTTTAACTACACAAATTTGTGCATCATATATAATATTCACATCCATCCATTTTCTATGCACTCACTCCTATGGGCAATTAAGAATTACCAATCAACCTAATGTATGTGTTTTTGGACTGTGGAAAGAAACCAGAGTGCCCGGAGTAAACCCACGGGAGAACATGCAAACTCCACACAGAAAGGCCCTGGTCTGTTCAAACCCAGGATTCGAACCCAGGACCTTCTTGCTGTGAGGCGACAGTGCTAACTAAGCCACCATGCTGCTCTATAACATTCACAGTCTTAAAAATATTTATTTTATTCCGGTTTTTAATATCAGAGTATCTGGAATGTGAATCTTCGAATTCTATGTGAACATTTGCAATATCCATTTCAGCTTCTAAAGATGACGAAGCATTTATTTCTCGTGTTTACATTACTGCACAGTGAAACTGATTCATTCCAGCTCATTAGGAAGTTGGGGTCATAGCACAGGGTCAACAATGATACAGCACATCAGAGCGGAAGGAGTTAAGGGCCTTACTTAAGGGCCCGACAGTGCTGGTGCTTGAAACCTCAACCTTTTTATCAGTAACCCAGAGCCTTAACCGTTGAGACCTCCCTAATGTGCTCCAGTGTAACACTGGTTTCAAGAGAGCTGAAATATTATATGACACTATATTGCCAAAAGTTTTGGGACACCCCTCCAAATCATTGAATCCATGTGTTCCAATCCCTTCCATGGCCACAGGTGTATAAAATCCAGCACCTAGGCATGCAGACTGCTTCTACAAACATTTGTGAAAGAATGGATCGCTCTCAGGAGCTCAGTGTATTCATGCATGGTACCGTGATAGGTTTCCACCAGTGCAATAAGTCCATTCATGAAATTTCCTCACTACTAAATATTCCACGCTCAACTGTTATAACAAAGTGGAAGCAGTTGAGAAAACAACAGCAACTCAGCAACGAAGTGGTAGGCCACGTAAAATCACAGAGCGGGGTCAGAGCATGCTGAGGAGCACAGTGTGCAGAAGTCGCCAACTTTCTGCAGAGTTAATAGCTACAGACCTCCAAACTTCATGTGGCCTTCAGATTAGCTCAAGAACAGTGCGTAAAAAGCTTCATGGAATGGGTTTCCATGGCCGAGCAGCTGCATCCAAGCCATACATCACCAAGTGCAATGCAATGTCGGATGCAGTGGTGTAAAGCACACCGCCACCGGACTCTAGAGCACTCTGGAGACGTATTCTCTGGAGTGACCGATCACGCTTCTCCATCTGGCAATCCAATGGACGAGTCTGGGTTTGGCGGTTCTTAGGAGAACGGTACTTGCCTGACTGCATTGTGCCAAGTGTAAAGCTTGGTGGAGGGGGATAATGGGGTTGTTTTTCAGGGGTTGGGCTCGGTCCCTTAGTTCCAGTGAAAGGAACTCTTAATGCTTCAGCTTCATACCAAGACATTTTGGACAAGTTCATGCTCCCAACTTTGTGGGAATAGTTTGGGGATGACCCCTTCCTGTTCCAACATGACTGCACACCAGTGCACAAAGCAAGGTCCATAAAGACATGGATGAGAGACTTTGGTGTGGATGAACTTGACTGGCCTGCACAGAGTCCTGACCTCAACCTGATAGAACACCTTTGGGATGAATTAGGGCGGAGACTGAGAGCCAGGCCTTCTCGTCCAACATCAGTGCCTGACCTCACAAATGCGCTTCTAGAGGAACGGTCAAAAATTCCCATAAACACACTCCTAAACCTTGTGGAAAGCCTTCCCAGAAGAGTTGAAGCTGTTATAGCTGTAAAGGTACGGGACAATTCCGTATTACATTCATGTGCATGTAAAGACAGACGTCCCAAAATCTTTGCCAATATCGTGTACATTAGTCAGGCAGCTTGTGCTCTCTCACAAAATTGACTTCCACCTCCAAACTGGAGGGGATTTCCCAGCATTTACAGCATAAAAGCTTGAAACTACACCCCAGCTGTTGATGAGTACAAATGTTTACAAAAGATATACTGTCCACATGTCTCATAAGCTCGCTGAAATCTAGCAAGTCATTAATGGCTAGTTCAGTGCACTGATAACAGACTCCCGCGACTTCAGCAACTAATCTATGAGCGAGGGACAGTAACGTCTGTGCTTTTTAGGACAAGAGCTTATCAGCCTCCAACCTACTAAAAGCATTGTGTAACCACTAAAGGCACACACACACCAGCTTAGGTCAAATTCTGAGCTCATGAACAGCAGGATTTATCCTTTCAGTGTCAAAAAGCTTAACAGAAATAATAGAAAGGTACTCACAATCAGGACGATATCCTGAGCTTCTGGGTGTCCTTTTCACGAGAAGGCTAAAATTGAGTAAACAGTTGAATTAATACATTTAATCTAAACAAATATAGAGTAGAAATATAATGATGCATAAGGAGGTGGTCGAGTCGGTGGGGTTTTTCTTCCTTAACGTGGTTTTGCCAATCCCCGTCCATTATCCAGGCAGGGAGGGGCGGGGCAAGCACATGCTTTCTCTAAGACAGATGAGGCTTTTTTTTGCTCATGCAGCATCACAACATAGCACTGTCCTCTGAGTGCGTTATCTATTCTGACTATTCTGCATGCATCGGCTCACAGATGGCTGATTGACAGGGAGGATTGTCCTCCCTCCAGCCCTCCCACCATGCAAACATGGCAAATTATGCCTTTTTGACTCTCTGTGGCATTGTCAGGATTCCAACTTGCAATCTTCAGATGAGAGGGAAAAATCGCTGATCTGTGCGCCTGTCCACAATCTGGCTGATACACACAGGTCTTGACTAGAGTAACTGAACCTAATATTTCTGCAGGACATAAATGAACACTGTGTATAGAGAAAGACAAGTCATTAAAGCTAAAACCTTCTCTTCACAAAGGCTGCAGGGTTAGGGAACTTGTTGTTAGGGAAATTGTTGGTTAAATAAAAGTGTCATGGTGTCCCTGATCCTGGAGTACAGCTTGTCCAGCACACTTTAGTGTTCTAACACACCCAGTATGAGATTAGCCGATTAGATGAATTGCATGTGTTAGAGCAAAAAAATAACTAAATCACGACAGGTGCAGGACAGGGGTACTCCAGCACCAGACCTGAGAAGCTACCAAGAGCTCCATCTTGTGGGGAATCTGCTGCTTTAGAATCAGGAGTGTGTGTGTGTGATGTGAGAGACAGGGTGTGAGTGAGAGAGAGAGGGGGAGAGAGAGAGAGAGAGAGGGGGAGAGAGAGAGAGAGAGAGATTTCAAGCCAGGTCTTATGGGATATTTCCCATCTATTAATACATCTTGTTACAGACTGTTTTCAAAATACAGTCCAAGGGTAAGATTCTTTTTAGGGGCATTAAGGATGGAGATATACAGTACAAGAATACAGAAAGAATAAGTGACTTGTGTCTCAAGTCATGTGACTTCAGAGCTCTACCAGGACCTCATGATAATCGTTTTATATTTATACAGAAATCCATCCTTTGGAAGTGTACATCATTCACCTGAAACATCATGATCAATAGTCACTCTTTTACCTGGCCACTTTAACCATCTTGGGTTGACATTCTTCTAATAATGTCAGCAGAGTTTCCATCGTCTTCCCAGTCTCTATAATATCCTGAAAAGCATCCGAACAAAGTGAAAAAGAGTCAGTGCGGCTGATATTGTATTAACGGCTCGGCATCACAGTGTATCTACATCTACTATAGTATTTTCCCCTAACATGCCAAACTTTTTAGATGTCTATAAACGACATCAATCAACTGTGCATTAGCAGGTCTTGCACATATTAAACAGAGTCATAAAGCATGAGTGAAACAATCTATTCTTTTTAAAACCATGATCTATTCAAAGTAAAAAGACTCACCTCGACCACAAGCACATTCTGGGCAACAAAAAAGAAAGGAAGACAGAAAGAAAAAATTTCATAAGCAATACAAAGTAAACAGACGAACATCACTGGCTTTAGAAAAGAAGAAATAAACACAAAGCTTACTTTTCCACTAAGAGAAGCTAGGTCATCGCCTCCAATAACCTGTACGTGGTTTGTCGTCTGGTCATTCTGGAAACCATTTAAACAATGATTGCACATAGTTCTGGTCTACGTTAAGCAGATCTGATACAGAACCAGTTCTAGAAAGCTTTCCTGTAGGTGTTCGTGACGTCAGAGTAACGAGAGACATCACAAAATCTCTGCTATGAACATAACCCACACAGTAGGGTATTTTATTCATAAATCCCAAGCAGAAATCCAAAAATAAAAGAGGTCTAGCACTCACGGAGTAGCTCTTAAGCCTAATAAAATCCACAGTCAACGGCACAGACTTGTCACTGTTGCGATTCAGTGCCTTAATATAATCCATCAGGTCTGCGAAGAATGTATAGCCTCCTTTCAGCACACACAGGGCCACGATATGTTGGGTTCCCATATCACGGACAATATCTCTGGCCAAGCGTTCGATCCTAAAGAGAAATATATATATAATAAACGATACTTCATTCAATTCAATTTTTATTTGTATAGTATGACATTGTCCCAGATCAGGTTTAGAGGAATATATAGAGTTTGATTCTCTTAACTTTTATCTAAACCCAGAGGCAAATACAGCAAGGAGAAACTCCCTGAGATGATATGAGGAAGAAACCTTAAGAGGAACCAGATTCAAAATGGAACCCATCCTCATCTGGGTGACACTGGAGAGTCTAAATCATCATTTCCTTTCTATAATTCTATATAGTCCAAGTTCAATTGTGTAACCAGGAGCTTTTGAGCTACTTCAGCATAAGAAATTTGCAAACAATGAACCACTGTTTGATTTTTTTGGAACACTACCGAAGCTTTATTTTTCAATAGAATGCTCTCCACAAGTGCCACGTGCATGAACGGCATGGTCAGAGAAAATTTGTTTAACAAATATGCAGAAATGCAGAATTCAAATCACATGCTCATCCTGCGGTCTGACTCCAGGCCCGGCTAACACAGCTGCCTGAAGACAAATCTATGCTCTTCCACGTCTCTGGAACCTACCGGGTTACTCATCACTGAGCTTATTGACTTACCTATCCTTTATGAGACCATTGGGAATGATAACACTGTCCAAGTCTTCTTCATAGTGTTTAGGTATGCAAAAGAGGCTCAGTGCGTACCCCTTGTTCTCATCGTCAATCTGCGAAGATTAGAAACATGCAATCATGTCTAAGGTGTGTGTATTTCCATGGAAAGCATGTAAGAGGAGTTCATGTTAAGTATATGCATTAATATACTTATTAGTATAATCATTTTTAATGGTATTAAACTGTACCTCTCCTCATCACTGAAGCTTTCGTACCTTTAATATTAACCAGCGTTTGGAAATGGTGTACCTTTTTCTGAGACATAATTAGACTATAATTGCCTGTTAAAATAAAGGCGAGGTTTTTGAAGGTACATAACCTCAATGCTACATTAAAAGGTACATCAGTTGTTACAGAGTGGTGGAAATATAGATATAAAACACCAACAATAGCTGATATTAACATGACAGACGTTCATACGTTATCCTTTTTCCGGGTCTGTTAAATGAAATGTTGTTAACTTCATAAACAAGTGGCCTAATGGGTTTTGTTGGTAGAAATGTCTGGAAGAAATAGAAATCTCTAGGGTGCTAATATTTATTTAGCCAAAATATGATGTATACAGTTGTAAAGGCTAGCTAAAGTTGATACTCTACTGCATCTGTGGAATTCATCTTACAGTGGGTCACCAGCCTGAAAAAGGTGACCCTTCTAAGATCACACACACTAAAGCTACAAAATGGTGTAAAGCCAGAAAGATGGCTACAGCTTCATACACTTCGCTTTATTTCTATGGGTTGAGGTTAACAGGTAAACAGTGACGTCTCCTGGGCAACAACAACTCTCTCTCTCTCTCTCTCTCTATATCTATCTATCTATCCATCCCTCTACCTCTATTTCTCTATATATATCTCTCTCACTATTTATATATATATATATATATATATATATATATATATATATATATATATATATATATATATATATATATATATATATACACACACACACACACACACACATACATACATATAGACACACACACCTCTATTTCTCTCTATATATCTCTTTCTATCTCTCGCCATCCTATCTATCTATCTATCTATCTATCTATCTATCTATCTCTCTACCTCTCTCTCTCTCTCAACTGGTTAAAACAGCAATGCTCTCGACCATAACAACATCCAGTACAGGTGCATATTAGAACAAATCAGAACCGTTTCCATCAGATCATCATCATCATCATCATCATCATCCTCATCCTAAAGCACACGGTAAGCGTCTTTTCCGTAGCCGACACTCCTAACACACATTCCCCGAGGCAGAAGAAGCATTTCGGCCCGTGTTTCCTGACACCGAGCCTTCGGTTCCACCGCCCTGCCAATGCTACGAGAACAGAGTACATGAGACGCAGCTCACCTCTAAATAAGAAGCGGCCATCCTGAGCAGCTTGCCCTTGAAGTACACTACGGTGATAGCGCTGGAGTCATGCTTGTCTGTGCACGCGCTCCCACTCGCTCCCTGCACTTTTAAAGCCGTGACGTCAGAATCCCGTTTCCTTAATAATCTGATTTAAGTGAGAGCTTCAGGAGTAGTGTGGAATGCCAAAAGGGACAGTGAAGACCGTTTATATTGTATATAGCTTGGTTGCATAACAATCCCTAAAATCTGCAGCAGTAAAGGACAACTTATTAAAAATCAATGCAATCTTGCCAAAGGTTTTGGGACACCCCTCCAAATCATTGAGTTCAGGTGTGGTTTTTCAGGGGTTGGGCTCGGCCCCTTAGTTCCAGTGAAAGGAACTCTTAAAGCTTCAGCAAACAAGACATTTTGGACAATTTCATGCTTTGTGGGAACAGTTTGGGGATGACCCCTTCCCGTTCCAACATGACTGCGAACCAAGGTCCATAAAGACATGGATGAGAGAGGTTGGTGTGGAGGAACTTCACAGAGTCCTGACCTCAACCCCATAGAACACCTTTGGGATGAATTAGAGGGGAGACTGAGAGCCAGACCTTCTCGTCCAACATCAGTACCGGACCTCACAAATGTGCTTCTAGTGTAATGGTCAAAAATTCCCATAAACACACTCCTAAACCTTGTGGAAAGCCTTCCCAGAAGAGTTGAAGCTGTTATAGCTGCAAAGGGTGAGGCAACTCCATATTACATTCATGTGCATGTGAAGGCAGACGTCCCAAAATTTTTGGCAATATAGTGTATAAGAGTACAGTGGGAGAGAGGATCATCTCTGTCATCACAATGGGGTGGAGTATATTGAATTATATACGACTCTAAGTATCACCTTACACGGTCATTTTACTACAGTATTAATAATTGTAGGATCACCAACCACCAACTAATGAGTAACCACGTCCATCATCCTCTGAGTCATTCCCATCCACACAGAAAGAGAGACCAATCCCAACAGGCCTGACTTTCATCAAGGACAAGGACAAGAACAAATTTCCTGCTAACTATCTCAATGTGGAGTATGAAGATCAAGATGATACCTGTTGTCACAACAGATTTGTGAGGACAGAAGGACGCACTATTGACAGAAGGTTGTGAGTTTGAATCCCAGCTCCACCGAGCTGCTACTGAAAGCAAGACGTTTAACCTTCAATTGTGTAAAATGAGATAAATTGTAAGTTAATGATCTGGTCCTGAAGAATGTAAATAACAAGAAACTCTACTACTATTTAGACAGGAAAGGAGACAAGTGTAAGCTGAGCCGAAACAGAACTCAAATTTTTTTCCATCTGAAGAACGTCTGCAAATAAAATTCATCTACGGAGACGTCTCCAGTCGATTAAGTCAAAGGTAATTTGATGATTTTATAGCGATATCGAATGAAAGTGGGTTTGGATCAATCATTATAGTGTGCCTAATAGTGTGTCGGTCCTCCTTTTGCTGCCAAAACACCCCTGACCCATTATGCACTCTGTATTCTGACACCTTTCTATCAGAACCAGCATTAACTTCCTTTGCAATTTGAGCAACAGTAGCTCGTCTGTTGGATCGGATCACACGGGCCAGCCTTTTCTCCCCACGTGCATCAATGAGTCTTGACCGCCCATGACCCTGTCAACGGTTCACCACTGTTCCTTCCTTGGACCCCTTTTGATAGATACTGACCACTGCAGACCGGGAACACCCCACAAGAGCTGCATTTTGGAGATGCTCTGATCCAGTGGTCTAGCCATCACAATCTGGCCCTTCATCAAACTCGCTCAAATCCTTACACTTGCCCCTTTTTCCTGCTTCTAACATCAACTTTGAGGACAAAATGTTCACTTGCTGCCTAATATATCCCACCCACTAACAGGGGCCATGATGAGTCTTATTCACTTCACCTCTCACTGCTCATGATGTTATGCCTGATCTGTGTACACGAGTTCATTAAAAACACACGCAAAGAACAATTTCAGATCTATCTTTATTTCATACAGATAGCAGCACATTTTACAGAAAAAAAAAAAAGAACTGCAAGAGGATACAAATTCAGGAGTGTACTGGTTTGTAAAGCAAAAGACAAATAGAGTCAATGTTAACTGTCGTTACTTCACATGGACTGAAAAGTAAACCTGGTGAATTCTAGAGTAAGTTATTATTCACAGCAAACAAACCATCAGGAAAAAAATAAAAAACACGATGAAGAACAGAAACTCCAAAAACAACTCAAACTGCCGCAGAGCGATGAAAACACTTCATCCGAACTCGCTGCTTATAAAACCATTTCACATACACTGAACTAACCATCAAAAGTATGTTGGGCTTTTTTTTTTTTTTTTTTCCTGCTCTGTACCTTGTTCTAGCAACTCCTAAAGAGGCAACCAGACCAAATAAAGTGGTGGAGCTGCATAGCAGTTTCATGACACAAAAGCTCAAACGCATCTCTGCATTTGGATCGACGAGACAGTTCAACATGAAATGCGAATAAATTTCTGGATTCTTTGAAAATGGAACTTTAAAAAAAAAAAAAAAAAAAAAAAAAATCTAGTTTATCTAGTTAAAAAGGTACTTTCGAAGTAAGGGGGGGACGGTTTCTGTTTTGTTTTAAAAGGCACAAAAGTACGTCCAATAAAAAACAGCACGATTCGACAAAACATAGAATGTATGCATAACATACTAAGACGTTTTTATATTGTTCTTACAATGATGGACTGTGCAGAAATGCTCCGTTTTTTTTGATCCGTTTCTGCTCGTTATGTCACATACAAGACCTAATGTTTAAATAATTAAAACACTGATGCTTACAGATTCAGAACGCCATCTTTCGGCTGCCGTAATTCTAAAAATTAAACAATAAAACATTTTTTTTTGAATTGGTCCTTGATTCAGATGCAGAGTGAGAACCGTACGTCTCTACACCCATGAGGTAAAAACAATTCTTTCCCTCTGAAATCAGAGATTAGTTCGGACTTGAACAGAAGTCCCGAATCATTTTACAGCCCTGTGTAAAAAAATAAAATAAAATGAATAAAAATGCGCCGATATTTTTATTTATTTTTTTTCCTTTACCCCTAGGTCTAATTTGAATATTTGAGTAGTTTTATATGACACAGAAAAGTCTGCTTCCTAGCACAGTGATGGGACGAAAAACTGAACAACAAAACAAATCTCTCTAGCATGAAGTACTGCAGAAGGGAGACAAAATTCCATATTTTTCGAAATGTACACAGTACATTTAGTCATTTCAGGCTTACAAAAATACTGTATGTATGGCTCACTTAAAATGCATTTCTTCCAAACAAACAAAAATAAAGACGACATATTACTAGCACAAAACACCAAAACCAATAGCACACAGAGGAAAACAATGTCACTACCACTACAGTGTGTGTTGTTTCATTTTTACAGAGATGGTGGCGAGTGTTAAATACATAATTAGATCATTAATGACTATACAATAATGGACAAACAAAGGGGAAAAGGAAATAAATCAAATTTACAATTCTTTAAAGAAAATTGATTTGCTTGATAACATTGTCAAAGCAAAAGGTGCTTCTGGAAATAATAATAATAAAAAATAAGCTGATTTATTTCTTTTAAATAAGGGGAAAAACCATAAATATTTATGGTTTTGTGGGGGGGAATGTTGTCCTCTAACTAAATTAAAAAAGGGTGCTTTAACGTCAGAGAAAGTAGGACCTCGAAACAAAGATAAAACCCACGAGCACAAGCTTTTAAGAAACAAAGCATTTTGTAATAAATCAGTTCATACCTTGATATAGTAGAATGGTTAATTATGTCATTTATGTAAACAAAGTAGCACCACTATGCCAAACTATGGTGTTTAAAAATAAAAACCCTGTACAACTTCATTTATCAAATTCGACATAAAGAACGAATGAAATGCTCGCTTCACATTCATAAATCTTTCCAGTAGCCCAATTTGAACGGTACATCTAAATGTGTTTAATATATAAAAAAAACAAAAAACCATGGATCGAAATGTATGTAACGTCGTACAAATATCAATTCACTATTCGTTTCTACTGAACACAAAACGCACACAGAGACACACACAGTATACACACTACGTCATGGGCATGCATATCTGTAGCTCGGGGGAATATCCTGAAAACTCACAGTTAGGTCTGCTTAAGATTTTACAGAGAATTAATTAGTAACGTTTCCTCTCGCTGTCCGACTTTAACACCTTGCTGATTATTTTTGTACTGTGTCGGACACTAACTGGGTTTTAGGGCAGTCCACCAGGCTAGCTCACGTACGTATCCGGCACATCGTCCTTATCTAACCACGTACGCAAGCGATATAACATGTCCATGACAGGAATGACTAAAGATGGACCACTTCTTTAGAAAATATATTAGATGACAATCCAAAATATTGTTCATACAAATATATACAGTTAATATTATATATATATATATATATATATATATATATATATATATATATATATATATATATATATATATATATATATATATAAGGTATGGATTGAGACTAATGAGGACGCTTCGTACGATCGTCTAAAAAAAGCATGGCTCGTTATATAGGTTAATATGAAAACGGAGAGTAAAGTATGACTGAGCTGGTAGAAAATAGAGGATCTTTTTTTGGGAAAGACTATAAAAAGAGGCAAATATGGATACAAATGGTTTGAAAGCATGTAACTCACTTCAAAAAACACAATAAAGTGCTAAACACACCATCTAAAAAATTCAGACAATGAATTAGTCCAATGTATTACATCAGCTCGACGACGGTTTTGTTAGAGACGTCGTGTCAGTTTCTGTTAGACAGATGGAAGATGGTAACGTAGAACGAGTGACGGAATTTTGTCAACATGACATATATAATCGCCAAGATATGAAATGCCATGACAGATCACAACACTGACTTGACAAGACATTTTATTGGCCCCAATTATTTGGTTCCATGATTATACCCACCTGTAACAGCCTACATAATCCATTCGACAAATATTAAAGGCTTTAAAATTTCAGATCCTTCAAGTAGCCCGAGTCACTTGCGTCTGCGAGTTCGAAACCGAGCTCACGAAGACTAATCAAGGTGACATTTTACTGTTCTAAGAAGTCCCTGGGAAGCGTCTTCCCTTGTTCCTCAAACTGCTCGAGTAGTTCATCGATCTTCTCGCTGAGGTTGTTGGACTGGTCTAGTAAACTATGTATCTGTGCACTGGTCTGAAGCTGGTTCTGGTTGTGATCCGATCTGGGATGCGCCATGGTGACAAGCTGGTCCGGCAACGTGGGACCAGGAGGGGTTAATAACGGACTGCATTCTGGCAAACGGAACAAAAAAAAAAGGTTTGGTAAGACTCTGGAAATACACTAATTATACTTTGATTTATTTTAAGGTGTATTTTTTATTCATTTCTTCTAAATCAGGTGTGTCCAATCTTATGCGTAAAGGGCCGGTGTGTGTGCAGGTTTTCATACCAATCAAGCAGAAGCCACACCCGATTCCACCTGTTTAATCAGGTATCTTTCAGTAGACTCGGCTGTGGCTTCTGCTGGGCAGGAATGAAAACCTGCACCCGCACCGGCCCTTTCTGGACAAGACTGAACACCTCTGATCAAAATAGTGCCACTATTACAAAGTGGACTTACCAGTGGGGATTTCAAAAATAAATAGGCCTGTTTGTCCTGGTTGTCCAGGCTGGTTGAGGGTTCCCCCTAAAGATGTCTGAAAAAGTGACTCTGGAGCCTGTTGACTGGATGTGGCAGTGGAGCTCTGCAACCCTCCAATTGCCACTCCACCCTGCCCACTAAAAATGGCAGTTGCTGTAGCATTCTGAGGTAACTCTTGACTTCCTACACCACTTTGGAGTGCAGAAATGGCTGCCTGTGGCAAAAAAATATTAACAGTGCCCTGGTCTGTGGAGGGGACAGAGGCACAGCTGCTAGCACTTGGGACAACCTGCATAGGTTGCTGGTCCTGAAAGAGTCCAGGCTGGGTTGTAGGCATACCGGTAGACGAGTGACCCACAACAGAGGACTCGTCTTGAAAAGACATGGGCTCGGCTGAATCTTGCGGAGACACGGACACCACACGGGCTTGGGGAAAAAGAATCTGTGGACTTTGTGTTGACTGTGATGGAGAGACTGTAGGCTGACTTGTTGAGTTGTCCGTTGTTATATTCCCAGGGCTTGGGACCACCTGCATGGGTTGCTGGTCTTGAAAGATATTTTGGGGCAGTGGGTTGCCACTTATCGGACCTTGGTTCTGGGTACTGAACAAAAGGGTCTGAGGGAGGTCTTGAGGATTAACAGGAGTAGCACAGAACAGTAAGCCAGGCTGTGGTTGCTGCTGGCCCGGACTTTGGGATATGGTAGAGATATTCTGGAATAGGGAAGCTTGCTGCGGTGTTGGCATTTGCTGAGACTGTGAAGAATGCTGTTCCATTGGAGTGGACAACTGGGGCTGTCCCGGAAAAAGTGACACCGATTGGGTTGCTGAAGATGACGTTTCCATCGGGGTGAGAAAAGCTATTTGTTGCTGTTGTTGATTTGGGGAATTATTAGACGTTATCTGGCTGTGCAGTACACCCTGAGAAATGAACAGGGTAGCGGAGGGAGCCTGCTGCTCTGAAGATATGTTAGTGCTTGTCAGCATGGTCACTGTATTGGAAAATAAAGCAGGTTGGACCGGGGTAGCTTTAGAAGTGCCAAAGAGCCCTGTTTGTGGTTCCTGTGTGTCAGTAAGAGGTGTGTGACTCTGAAACAGCTGCTGTGGAGGCGAGGTTTGGGAAGGTGACTGCTGAAGAAAGCTAGATGTCTGAATAGTCAGTAGCCCCCCAGCCTGTTGAAAAAGTGTTTGCTGCTGTGGCTGTGGGGAGGAATTCTGGAGAAAACTATCAGATGGCTGTGACAAAGAGCCATCTATCTGCGTGGTGGTTTGATGCTCAGACATTTGATCCTGTTGTACTACAGGGAAACTCGGTGTGCACTGCATGGGAATCTGTGGCTGTAAGAGTTCCGTCTGTAACTGTTTCTGCAAGTTTTCCAAGACCTCTTGATGTTGTTGCTCTTGTTGAAGTTTCTCGAGATTCTGCTGATGCTGTTGCAGATTGTCAAGTACATTCTGATGCTGAATATTTACCAAAGAGTTTTGTTGCTGAATGTTCTCAAGAACCTTCTGGTGCTGCAGGTTTTCCAAAACTTTCTGATGTGACTGTTGTTGCAGATTTCCAAGAGTTTGTTGCTGGAAGTTCTCCAAAACAGTTTGTTGCTGCTGCAAATTGTTTAGGACTGTCTGTTGATGCTGCAGATCAACTAGAGCATTCTGATGCTGCTGCTGCAGATTCTGCAATATATTATGTTCTTGTTGCTGCTGCTGTTGATTGGTCAAAGTGTTCTCATTGCCTCCCAGCCTTAAACTGTTCATGTTTTCCTGCACGTGTTGCTGGAGGTTTTCAGCAGAGGGGTTTGAATCATAAAGCACTGAATTCAGTTGCTGCTGTTCTTGCAATTCCCTAACAGCTCTTTCCAGCTGTGCTACCTCATCCTGAGGCAAAATGGTCTGAACCTGGGGTGGTTGGGACGGGGGAGGCCTAGATTCCATCCCCACTACCACCATTCCTGTGCCGTCTGGACTGTCGTCTTCCGGAGACAAAGTCTCAGGGGTTTCCCTCAAGAACTGCTGAGGAACCTGTGGGGGCACAGGCTGAAGAACTGTGGTGTCTTCTGACAAGGAGACTTGAAAGGACGGAGTAGCGGGGATATCCTGTTTCTGAATTGTTGTTAGTGGCTCTGGAGGTACAAACATTGTGGGCACCGATTGTTGAGGGTCAACAGATGTTAGAGGCACAGGGCTAGGAAAGGATTTGCTACTTGTAGGAAGAATGGTGGTAATTTCCAAAATCTGTTGGTCTGAATTGAGGACCTCTGCAGGCTGGATAACATACAAAAATGAAAGTTGAAATATTTATTATGTAAAATTCTCCATTTTATTATTAGGATTGAAAAGTAATTTACAGTCCACCTTAAAAATGCTGGATGTCGTCGAGTTGGTAGAGATTTCCATCGGAGTTACTTCTTCCCTTTTGACTATGGATATCATCGGAGCCATCAAGGTACTGTTAAGACTATTGGTGCCAGTTTGCATTGCTGCATGGAAAGGAGTTGAAACAAATGAGAACCTCATAGACAAAGCAGTAAACTTTTGATTAAGCCAAAGAATGCATGTGTTGATCATATTTCTGAATCTCACACACCATTTATCTGCTCTTCAAAAGTGCAAGGCTTTGCCGTTACTGACAATTCGGACTTCACGGGAACATCAACTTTTTCTGCATGACAAAAGAAAGGTATGACATGATCACAGTCGAATATATACAAATCATATCAGAGATATCACACAACCTGTTCAAAATGGTACATGCTTAAATGATCAAACATAACACAGATGATATCACTGATAATCTGACTGATAGGCAATGTTTTTCCTTTTATTGTAATACTTTAATGCCCTTATAATGAATTTCAGAATATCACTCTCACTTAAACTCTTGACAAACCTGGCAGAGGAGTATAGGTGAAAGGCTGTAGTTCATGTGTCCTTCCTGCATTTGTTAACACAGAGATTCCAACTGATACGGGTGAGGTCACTGTCGGGTCATGATAAGGAGGCACCTTTACCACTAGGTGATTCTGGTTGAAACAAGAAAAGAATCTTAATAAACATGCACCACTGCTTAATGTATTATTAGGGACAAATGCACCTACTTGATGGAAAAGTTCCATGTCAATCTCTGCTTCAGCCTGCCACGAGCCATCATCTGAGGCAAAGTAGAAATTGTTTCGTTTTTATATTACATAAGACAAAAAAAAAAGAAAGAAAAATAACATAGAAGATGACTGGGTTAGGAAAGACATTTCATAAAGTAAGAATCAACACCAGATACCTGTGGAAATTTCCTGAAAAATAACTTTGGTTCCCTTAAGGAAGTTTTTGCCAATAATAAAGACCTCCTCTCCTCCAGTCACTGCGCATTTATGAAGACTCTTTTTGAGAATTTCAGGCACTCCAGCAGGTTGAGCTGTACGGTAGATAACACACAATGAGCATTCATCTGAAAGACCTGGATAATTTGGGGAAATCTCACATAAATGTTTAAAATACTCACTACAGAGGATGGGTGAAGAAAGGGTCTGCAGGGTGAGGACAGAGCCATCCGGTCTGGGGATGTTAACCCTGAATGCTAAACGAGCCCGGGTGCTTTTCTTTTTAGAGCCAGCCACTCCTATTCGGGCTTCAACATCTGCATTCCTCAATTTCAGTATCCCGACACAATCCACTCTGCAGAGGTATAAAATGTACCCTGGTTAAATTCCAGTACTGCAGGATTCAAAAACAGCAAGAAAATACCAAAGACAAAAAGAAATAAAGCAAGTAACAAAATTCTTACGCTAAAGTCATGGAGTTGCTTGGCTCAAGGTTCACTTCAATAACCGTGGTGCCTTCGATATCCACCTCTTTACAGGCAGTCGTGTTGCGTCCCGTCACTCTGCATGCTTGATAGAAGCCGTGAGGTTTTACGCGTCCGGCATCATTAGCCACAAACACTTGGAGAACAACTGGTTCATTCACACCTTCTAACTAGAAGGAGACAACAGTATATCCGTGAACATTTACCTTCACACTTAGTTGAAAGAACAGAAAATGAAAGTTGATTCGTACTTTGACCGTGGGGAAGCCTTGCTGTGTGCGGTCTTTGACAGATCCTCTGCTGCCCTCTGTGAGGTATCGTGCTCGGTGTTGGGTCTCAGGCTGCACCAGAATCTTTAGCTCTTTCCCCTCACTCTTTTGTGGGTACTGTGTTGAAAGAATTCCACCTTTCTGGCTGCCAGCCACCTCCAGGGTGCTACAGAAAAATAACAAAGAGCATCATCTAACAGAATGAAATCTGGAAACTACCAGATGGTAAACTGATAAGATCTATAGCCACTGCGTAGACTAAAATAAGCAGTGGCTATAGATCTTATCAGTTTACCATCTGGTAGTTTCCAGATTTCATTCTGTTAGATGGTTCAAATAAGCAGTGGCTATAGTTAATACACTCGACTAAAAAGCATACATCTGGTGCACAAGGCCCACAGAGCATGAGACTATGAAGTAACGGACTATTTTTAATTTTTGGGAAATGGCAATGAACAAACACGTGTCTGCTCTTCAATCTGACTTTAGGTAGAGATGTCTTTTGAGCCAGATCTGTCCTTTTGCTACCCAGTTTACTCAGAAATGGTGGTGGTGGTGCTATTAAATGACTCAGTACATGCACGGTAAGTGTCTGAGGTAAAACTGAGAGTCTAGACCATAACAGTTTGAAACGAACTAATTTCAGAATATGGTTTAGAACTGCCTCTATACCCTCACTCATAATTAAAGTTTAGTTCCTCTGGTTGAACTGTGTCCTATCCAACGTACTAAGCTGCAAAACATTGACACAAACATTTTACAGAGAAAATGTAAAGTCAACTCACCTCCCTTTGAGACTGGCCTTTCCTTCAGAGCCGAGTTGTGAAAGTACAAAGTGTGGAGCTTTAGCACTGTCAGCATCGAACACATCCATGGTCGATTCATCCCTGGCTACAGGCTTCTGGCCCGGCCTCTGGCGTGGTGTTCGCTTGCAGGATTTCCGAGGAACCTCAGTGTTGTCGTTATATGAAGTGCTGCTCAGCATGCTAAAGTTTGATACGGAGTCGTCCATCCATATGCTGCCGCTCTGCTCAGAGTCTGGGTTGAGCGTTACCTCGTCCTGGCAGGACATGCGGCTGTCGTCAAGCAGGTCTTCTGGAGGCGGCGAGATGTTTAGTACAGTGCGTCGCTTTGAGGGCGTCATCTGGCTCTGATGGGCTGCTGCTCCGACACCATCGTTCCCAGCAGTCCCACTGATGCCGGAAGCTGAACCAGGCTCCGCTCCCAGCACCTCGACAGGGAGACAGTGGAGCCTGGAAGACTGCTCTGGAGCTGAAGTAGCACAGTGCATGCTGGGACAGGAAGAAGCACTGCTGTGCCCTCCAGGGGAGGATGAGACAACACAGGCGGTGGCTGCATCTGTAGTGTGCACAATGCAGAGAGTTAACAACGCTCGTTACTACAAAACTGGCTAGCAGTCCCGATCAAGCAGTGCAATTTTGTGCATGATTGTGCCCTAACCCTTTAGGCCAATTTTTCCCAAATTAAAAAACATAGCAATAATATCAGGCCAATCATTTATAAAAATCCTTTTTTCCTGTCTAGCCATCAATGAATACATGTATGTAAAAAAAAATGCTTATTCTTAATCATTACTGCATGTCATTCTATCATAAATTACAGTCTATGGCCTAAATGTTAAAAAAGATTAAATCCTGTGCCATGTAAACATGCGTAAGGCATACACAGAGCATGTACAATTGCTATCGCATAACTAACCGCTGAACTGATCTACACAGCCTATCAAAACAAATGGGCTCCAATTATAATTTTCAGATGTCAGCTAATGCATGCCAATCGGAGGATTTGGTTGGGACTGAGCATAGCCATGGAGACAGAATAAACAAGCTTCTGACCTACGAAGCAGAGAACTGCAGACCATTTTATAAGCAGACTCTCCCTGTTTCAGAGGGAACTCCCTGGAATAAAAACGACAAATGACAGCAAAAGAGCAGTAAGTGCTGGTCAAAGGTCAGCCAAATGTCAATAATCAGCAAATTTTGGTCAATGAGTCATTTTGTGCACAAATCAATGCTGGTTGTTAACCAGAGCACATGGTACCAAAAAACAAATTTTGGTAAAAGAAACAAAAAGAAAATAGAATTCACAGAGCCAGCATTAAGTCTCATTATTCTCACTTTGATTCATCACCTTATATTTGGTAGCTCCTCAAATTTATTGCCCCAAAAAAAACAGATCCTTATATGCACAGCCCCATTTTAGGCTCAGATTCCTGTCAAAGCAGAAAGCAGCTGAGCAGGAACTACTTTTGTTTTTAAAAATATATATATTATATATATATATATATATAAAACCCTCCACCACTGCACTGACTAATTTCTTAGTAGAAGGGAAAAGGTAGAGCAGAAGAAAAAGCCCTCAAATAGGTTTCTCAAACAAAAATGCTAAATAATGCATTATAAGGCAAAACTCTCCACACTTGCTTGTAATGACTTCTTACAGTTTAAACAGTCAAAGTGTTGTTAGTAGACTCTTCTGGGGTCACCCTCACTACAACATGCTTTGGATGGGCACATGCCAGAAAGTGGTCTGGGCAAGAACCAGGAAACAACTCCTGTTCACTGAGAGCAATAACAGGAAATTCTTTAAACATTTTAGTGGTTTTATTGGCGTGAGTCGACTAAATCTGGTTATATCGTGAAGATTACACTGATACATTTCCACCAAAAAAACAAAACCAAACTAAAAAAAAAAGTACCTGTGAAAAGAAACAGGATAAAGACCAGGAAGAAGAAAAAGAAAAAAAAAGTAATGGAATGCAGATGGATTAAAATACTGATTTGGAAATCAAACGCAATGTTATGAACCTGGAGTGATGGACTGGCAAAATGAACTGAGACCAAAGCAGAACGCTAGAAGTGGAAATGAGGTAGGTCACTTGCATGCATGTTAAAAAAAATAAAAAATCTCGCAAAAGCGAGCAGTGAAAAATCATGATTGATTAGGGAGAGAAAACTGAATGAGTCAATTGTTTTCAGGGCAAACAAACAAACAAACAAAAAAAAAAAGAGATAAGATGGTTGAAGGAAAATTTAATAGGGAAAGTACCTACCTGAGGCCACGGCAGCAGAGGGAAGAGGGCCTGCCTCCCCACCACTCTTCTGACTCATGTTGTGGCTGTCCTGTGAGGCTAGAGGAAGCTGAAGTTCTTTAGGCAGGAGGTCATACACTGACTCTGAAATATGCAAAATATGGATATGAGCAAGCAAGAGAATGTCAGAAATTTTAGTTGTGTGTTTGCAGCGTAGGGTGTCCCATTTTTCTCTACTCCAAATCACTGGCTATCATCATAAACAATACATTATTTGCTCTTCTCTGAAACCTAACCTGGGTGTGTACACATACACATACATACACATACATATACATATATATATACATACATACACACACACACACACACACACACACATTTTATATATATATATATATATATATATATATATATATATATATATATATATATCTATATATATATATATATATATATATATATATATATATATATATATATATATATATATCTCAAAGAATGTCATTCCTCTTATTCATCTCAGCCCCAATAGGTTCAGTCCATTAACCTCTTAATTTTGTCCTAACTTGTATGACCCTGAAAGCTGAAAAAACAGCAGATAACAATCCACAAACTGTCCTCTTCATTTTGTGATTTGACTGATCAAAACCTCCAGCACATTTCCACAAGACCACTGAACGCACTCATTTACGGCACTTGGCATGATTTTCTCTGCTTGCTGCTGGTGACTAACAAAAATCATGAAGGCTTCATCTAACAGGCTAAATGCAGTTCATTTGAGCTTCTGATGCCATGCAGTGACTCAGAAGAACTTTAGACTTTAGAGGTTTGAACTTCATGTCAGGTGGATGTATTACAAGTAAGCTAGCCAAAAAGGATCTGATATCATAGCAATGCAGCAGGTTTAAATCATCCACATCGAAGAACAGGCGTCTTCCAGCCCATCAAACATAGCGAGCAGCATCATTACTTTACTAGCCAACTATCTGCTTTAACTTTAACAAGCTAGCTTTAGATTAATTACCGGCCTTGTTGCTTACCTTCCAGTCTTCCTAGTCTAACTATAAACAAGCTTATATATTCAGAAGATAATGATCAGTTAGATGTCTGCTTACATGTGGATTGCACATATCACCTGTAGTGTTAAGATGTTACAGAGGGAAAATTCAATTTCATTTCACAGACAGCGAGAGAGAGAGAGAGAGAGAGAGAGAGAGAGAAAGAAAGAAAAAGAAAGAAAAAGAAAGAACGAGGGAGAAAGGGGGGAATGAAAGAACGAGGGAGAAAGGGGGAATGAAAGAACGAGGGAGAAAGGGGGGAATGATAGAACGAGGGAGAAAGAAAGAAAGAGAGAAAGAAAGAAAGAGAGAAAGAGAGAAAGAGAGAAAGAAAGAAAAAGAAAGAAAGAAAGAAAGATAAAAAGAGAGATAAAAAGAGAGAGAGAGATAAAAAGAGAGAGAGAGAGAGATAGAGAGCCTGTAAGCTTGTAAGTATTCTGGTAAGTGTGAATTCAAACATTTCACATTTTACTCTACCCTACTTCCTGACCAAACACTGTTCATTTCCTGATGGAAAGAGATGTCTCACACATACATGCACATACACACACTGTGTGCACACACCATGCATGCAACCACACCGAGCACGCACACACACGCGCGCGCACACACACACACTTTCCTCAATGTCTGTACATCATACATTCTTATTAGAGACAGAGTCCCTCTAAGGGCGAAACTCTCCAATCACTCTTGCCTGGAAACAAATAAGGTAGATGAGAATATTGAAACACCACCAAAGTAAAAGAACAAAAATAGTACAGAAAAAAAAAAACATTAATAATAACCATTATTATAAGACCAAAATCATACGCCTCCACACAATAAGAGACCCTCTTCAGCTCTGACTGAAGAAAGCATCCAGTGCAGCACTGCTCAAACATTTTAATTCATTTCTGCTCAGAAACTGGGAAATAAATAGTATCTGTAAACTGGTTACATTTATTTAGTTCACATGAATTGTATAGTATTATATTTAAACTCTCTTAAATGGCTTAGTATGTTGTAGGGGAAAAAAAACATTTAAAACCAATCATAACTGATGATCTATTTATTAGAGGACACTCTGAATAAACTGTTATAATGCACTACAACATGTTTAATAACACCTCCATTATACACGATCAGCCATAACATTAAAATCAGCTGCCTGATATCGTGACAAAACTGTCGAGGCACTCCACAAGACCTCTGAAGGTGTGCTGTGGTATGGATGACAGAGACGTTAGTGAGGCCTCGGATTTTTTGTCCAGCACACACCACAGATGCTTGAAGCTTGGGGACACTGGAGGCCAAATCAACACCTTGTCACGTTCCTTAAACTATTCCTGGACAATGTTTGTAGTGTGGTAGAAAACAATGAGGCTAATGAGGATGGGCCATTAGGGAAAACTTGTGTTTATATTCTGGTATTTGGCAAAGCAACATTTTTTTTATACAACTGAATAGCAATTGAGGGTTAAGGGCCCAGCAGTGGTAGCTTGGTGGACATGGGATTCAAACTTACAACCTTCTGATCATTAGTCCAATGCCTTAACCACCATCACCGTCACCATGAACAATGTTAAGGTAGGTGGTACATAGCAAGGACCTAAGATTTCCCAGCAGTACATTGTCCAGAGCTTGATACTGCCTCTGCCGGCTTGCCTTCTTCCCATAATGCATCCTGGTGGCATCTCATCCTCAGGTATTTGACACAAATGCACCTGGTCATCCACATGATGTGCAAGAAAAAGTGATTCATCAGAGCAGGCCACTTTCTTCCATGTGCCCATTATAGGAGTGGTGTACAGGAGACAGCATGAGCACTCTGGGTCACAGTGTGTGTTCTGACATAGTCAGCATTAACTTTTTCAGCAATTTGTTCTACAGTAACTCTTTTGTGAGACAGGACCAGACAGGCTAGCTTTCACTTTCATCAATGAGTCTTGGATGCCTATGACCCTGTCACCGGTTCTCCAGTTGACCACTATTATTATTATTATTAACTAGGTAATAACAGGAACTGCTTCCAACCAATCAGCTTCAAGAACTGACCGTTCCCTTGCTGCCTTCTTGGCAGATGCCAGTGTAACAAGATAATCAGTTATTTGCTTCACCTGTCAGTGGTTAAATGTTATGGCTGCTCAGCGTATATGGCAGTACATGTCAAGGCTCGCGCAGCTGATTCCCACTTGTGTCCCCCTGTCCCTGACCAATAAGACTAGCCGGCTATATATGTGGCAGCGATGCTAACAGCAAAATGACAATGGAGAGAAGTTGTGAAGTAGTAAAGCTCAGGAAAATGTCATTAAACTTAAATAACTAAACTCACCGTTCTAATAGGACAACTGGTTTATTTTGGTGAACGGTTGTGTCCACTTCAGACTGGGTCCGTGTGAGGTTCAAACATTCAGCATTGCTGGTCTTTGTGGAATAGTGTAGTAGAGACTGTCGGTACTGGGATTGGGATGGGAGGAGGACATGAGTGTTTTTCGGATGTGCAAATCAGACATATTCACAACCATTTAAAGGAACATAATAATACATTTATCATTCAATGATTTTAACAGTTTAAATGCCACCTTCATGAATACTTTTGGAACAAAACTCGGGCTTTTGACATAATTTAGAGAGTCGTTTTAATAATTCCCCCTCGCAGAATTCATTCATTCATTCATTCCTAGGTAATTGCTTTTCCTGATCAGCCTCAAGATCTGAAGCCACTTTTGGGAACACACTGGTCCATTGCAGGGCACCATTCACACCTGAGGCAATTTAGGTCCTGTTCACTTCAGGCATCGAGATGTATCCCGAGTGATCGAGTGCAAGTGTTCACACCGGGCATTATGAAGGCGCCTTTGGTGACCACTCGTGTTCGGATTTTATGCATGGAGAAAGGCTTCCACTCATATTCATTACTTCAGTCCTTCTCCTGCATTTATTTTCAAGCAGAAATGTCCCACAAATCATGTAATAAATCTTGTAACTGTATGCACCCCCCTACAGTTTAATCCAGTGGTCTGCTAATGAAACGTATAAATGAATAAGAGATGAGACGACAAATAAAGGTTGGAAAAGCAGCTGCTGTTAAAGCATGGCCACTATCCATTAGCCTAGCAGTTGAAAGCTCTACCATTAGCCCAGCAGGAGAGAGAGCTTAAACGGGATTTCTTGACAGTCTCACAACAATTACATGTTTTCTGGCCAGGGACGACGACGCAGCCAATTAGTTAAGTCCGTTATTGCTGTCCAGGATGCATCACACACGCTACAAATGTGATGTGGTCCTAGATCACCTGAAATGTATCTCTGCGACAACTGTTCCTGTTCACGCCTGTACTTAGTGTTGTCCACCCATGATCCGATCACACTTTAATGCCAGCTGTAAACGAGGCCTTTGAGTAGCCAGTCTGCCAACCTGCATGTTTTTTGGCGAGCGAGTGGAAACTTGAGAACCCAGAGGAAACTGATGCGAACACAGAGAGACAACGTGAAACTTCACAGACAGTAACCCAAGCTCAGGATCAAACCCAGGTCCCAGGAGCTGTGAAGTGGTAATAATGAGTCCCACAGTGCCACCAGGCCTGCCTGTAGTATTAACATTAATTGTTGTTTTGTGGTACATTCATATCCCTGTTCCTGATCTTGTTTATGCTGTAAACCATAATCTTTGCAAAAGCATTTGCTAAAATGTGTGTCTGTGCTTTCACTGCTAAAATGAAAAAATAAAAAAAATTTACTTAATTCAGAGACAATCTGAGGTGCCAAAAGAGCAATAAGGAATGATCTAATTCTGGACTAAGATCTAAGGAATCATATGAATCCTGATTTAACTTCAGAATAATATCTGATGCAAAGGATTCATACAGTTACAACTAGAGTTTGTACACATCTTTCACCTTGTCACCCAGGACCTGATCCCTCGAGAGCTAAAGTGATGCAGAACAGTTTAATATGACAAGTAAACACTTTGGGAAGGGTAGATTTTAAGGAACTAACAGACACTGCCTTAAATAGATAGAGGATTGCGGTTTGCTTGTTAAACTCAAAACACAAGCGTGGAGACAGACATTAAGCAATCGGAGGCAAATACAGGCTGTATGTACAACATGGAAAAGTTAACGGAGTGTAGATGAAATGCTCCAGGGTCTCTGGTTTGAGCATGAGGTTATTAACTGTCTGTGTTGAGCTGCTATCTGTGCAAGGTTGGGTTTGCTGATTTCCTCCCACCTCACAAAAAAATGTCATGTGGCAGATACTCTACACTGCATGTAGGTGTAAAGGAGTATGTTTGCCTGATTCCCTGCAATAAAGACAACTTGGCCCTGACCGTATTAAAGCAGATACTGAAGATGGATGGATGGATGGATGGATGGGAGTAAAATGCGCCATTATCTAGGTGCACCATATTTCCTCATTGAGATGTTAAGCTCAGAATACAGAATATTTCCACATATGCTGATGAAATGAGATGCATCATTACTACTGACTGAAGCATCCAAAACACACAGTTCATGAACCACTTACATGACTCAAACAAACTTCACAGCATTGGACCCGAGATCTAGTTAGGACTTCATTACAGTCCATGTGAAATAGCTCGAGAGCCGTGATTTCATTCTGCGCCTCTGTCCAAACAGAAAGACTGAGTGACAGCATGCTCATGTGCTTGACTGATTTACATAAACAGCCAGTAGTGTTTGATATACCCCACACCCCTGCCAAACCTAAACAGTGAACTAGCTGAATCTGAACAGTGAAGAGTGTAGACAGAGCAGCTCTTTTTCCACTCAGCAGCAGCGCTGACGGTGACAGAGAGCGCCACGGTCATTACCACGAGACACCTGACATGTCTGATATATAATATATGATACTATTACTTACTCTTCCTGGTGGAGATGTTCAAGACTGAGTCACGTTCTTGAACACATCAGAGGATGCAAAACACAAAGCATCAGCAAGAGTGATGGGTAAATGAATAGATCACATGTAATCACAGCCATGCTGATATTTACTGCATTAACAGAATGGTTGTGAGAGTGACCCTGCTTTTACACACCAGTTCTATAACCAGAGCCAAATATTTTGTTTGATTTGCTCCGGCAATGAAAACAGCTCCCATAGAAGCTACAGCTGGAGAGGATGTTGCATGACCGACTGCCTGACCGCCGCAAGAAAGTGTAGTAGCGGCTTCAATGTAATGAACTCTTACTAGAATTGTAATTTTAACAGAGTGATACAATTTGCAAAATGCAATGTTTTACTAAGTATCAGCACTCTTGGAACGCACTTGCCCAATCAAATCAGTGGACCTGAACTAACTGATGTAAAATCCAGAAACAATAGTCCGAAATAATCGTGAAATGCGAAAACTCCATCTCTTTCTCAATCGGGGGATGGTTTATAAAGGGGATAATGTGTGACTTGATTAAGGAGTGGGAGGACAAAAAGCCAAAAATGCATGAGTCAACAACTGCTGCCTCCAGAGGAGAAGGCCACAGAGAGACATACAGGGACATTTACACTATATTGCCAAATGTTTTGGGACGCCCCTCCAAATCATTGAATTCAGGTGGTGGTGTTTTTTTCTTTTAGGGGTTGGGCTCAGACCCTTAGTTCCAGTGAAAGGAACTCTTACTCATACCAAGACATTTTGGACAATTTCATGCTTCTGGTTCCAACAAAGCAAGGTCCATAAAGACATGGATGAGTGAGTTTGGTGTGGAGGAACTTGACTGGCCTGACCTCAACCTGTTAGAACACCTTTGGGATGAAATAGAGCGGAGACTCTCTCATCCATGTTTTTATGGACCTTGCTTTGTGCACTGGTGTGCAGTCATGTTGGAACAGGAAGGGGTCATCCCCAAACTGTTTCCACAAAATTGGATTGTCCAGAATGTCTTGATATGTTGAAGCATTAAGAGTTCCTTTCACTGGAACTAAGCGACCAACCCTAACCCAATGATTTGGAGGGGTGTCCCAAAACGTTTGGCAATATAGTGTATCTGGAGAGCATTTCATTGGATAAACCACAAACCCAGTACAGGATCATTGGAAAATTTTAATTTCCCAGAAGTGACAAAAGTACAGTTAAAAAAAGGCTTGTTTAAATAGATATATGTTTTAAAGTACTGTCTAAAGGGACATGTCCAAAAAATCTCTCACATGCCAATTGTGGTTTCCTCCTAACACCCACACTAGCCGGGGGTCTGTGCCTCTGATCTGACACACTGCTGTGGAGCTTCAGGGCTGGATCTGCTCCACAAGTCACCGACTGAAACATACACAAGTCTGCAATCTGAATACTTATTCACTTATTCAAATTCAGAAATATTTTATATATATATATATATATATATATATATATATATATATATATATATATATATATATGTAAAATATAAAACAATGTCATCTGAGTTCAAGGTTAAAGAGTAAACATTAGTCCTTGAGCTTTAGTGAAGGACTGCACAGCTGGCGCGAAGCTGTGTCACTGAAACAAATTGTAAGAAAACAAAAACACACCGCCGCCGTCAGGCAACACACACAACCACACACACTCACACACACACACACGCGCGCGCGCGCGCGCGCACTGCCTGGATACAGTGAACTAGCTAGCTAACTAGCTGCTCACTGAGGCTAAATAGTACCACAGTAATGCAGTCATAAATGGGGTTTAGTCCATCACGAAGAAACTGAGCAATAAAATATCCCTAAGGACAACATGCTTACCTTTGGAATACAAAGATTTGGGTGAATTGAGGTCGATATCCGTGCTTAGAAGAGCTATGAAATCAGAGGGCATACTAAGTTAGCGAGGTTAGCTGTGTGGTTAGCTCAGAGCCTGATGAGAGCTATGAGGGCTAACGGCTTCTCCCACTCCTCCAAGCAGACAGCTCAATGGGCAAGTGGCTGCGGAGGCCAAGCTAGGCAAGCGAGGACACTGGTTCAGGCATAAATATAGCTCCTAAGCCCATTAAAAAGCCGACTGTAGACATCTGCGTTTATTTAGTAGCCTGAAACGAGCGCTTTGCCGTTTCTCTTCACCCATCTGACTAGCTAGTTAGCCATAACAGCCATTCACCGTTTCCTGAACGACTCCGCCCCCTTCGCGCGCATGCGCACTGGCTCAGTCGGTGGCAAGGCAGCGTAATGCAGAAATGCAGAAGTTTTAAACTCTACACGCATTTTTATATATTTAGAAGATGGGCTGATATGACTAGTACACATAAGTTACACCGATCAGGCATAACATTATGACCACTGGCAGGTGAAGAAGTGAATAAGACTGATGATCTCCTCATTGCCTTCAGTGAGCAGTGAGAGGTGAAGTGAATAAGACTCATCATGGCACCTGTTAGTGGGTGGGATATATTAGGCAGCAAGTGAACATTTTGTCCTCAAAGTTGATGTGTTAGAAGCAGGAAAAATGGACAAGTGTAAGGATTTGAGCGAGTTTGACAAGAACCAGATTGTGATGGCTAGACCACTGGATCAGAGCATCTCCAAAACTGCAGCTGTTGTGGGGTGTTCCCGGTCTGCAGTGGTCAGTATCTATCAAAAGAGGTCCAACAGTGGTGAACCGGCGACAGGGTCCTGGACGGCCAAGGCTCATTGATGCTTGTGGGGAGCGAAAGCTGGCCGGTGTGATCCAACCCAACAGACAAGCTACTGTTGCTCAAATTGCTGAAAAATTTAATGACGGTTCAGGGCTGTTTTGCCAGCAAAAGGGGAACCAACACAATATTAGGCGGGTGGTCATAATGATATGGCTGGTCATTGTATATGAGATACTAAGGTGTTAATTTTACAAGGTGTTTCAGCCTAAATACCCTCAGCTGACCGTATGGTTTTTGCACCATTCTGTTTAAACTCCCTGCAGACCAGCATGTTCTGAAATACTCAAACCAGCCCATATGGCAAAACAACCATGTCAAGGTTAAAGTCAAAGTTAAAGTTACATTTTTTCTACATTATGAAGTTTGATATCAACATTATGTAAAACTCTTCACCTGTATCTGTGTGATTTTATTTATTTATTTATTTATTTATTTTTGCTGCCTGATTTGAGAACAGGCATTCCTAATAAAGTGAACGGTGAGTGTATGTGACACAGTAGGGTACCATTTTTTTTAAGCCATCTTCATAGAATCTATAAGATCTCTATTCAATCAGGTTTGCACCCAGCATTCAGCAATTCGAAACAAAGCCGTTTCTTTATAGCCAGACTGTAACAGGAAGAATCTTCATCAGAAAACAAAAAAAACCCTTCGAAAAGAGAAGGGGAAATATTTCATCTCACCCGGGTACTCGTTAAATTGGCTGTTACAGTAGCTCTGTTTGAGAGATGATCATATTTATAACTAGGCCTTATTTCACATAATCTGATGGATTGGTATTATATTCACTACCAGAGGTAATAGCTTTGCCCCACCTTAAATAGCTAAACAGGCCCTTCTTTTCATCCTCAAATGATTCTATTTAGTCTCTTGCTGTGTCCTCTTTTAGTTTCTTTCCTTTTGTACCAGCTTTGTAACAGATGGCAATTGTATTTTTCCCCCTTTGTCTTTCTTTGCCATTGTGCTGTGCATGCTGCAAAGACAAGGGATATGTGGATGTGACTGCATGTATAAAGAGGGGAAATCAAGAGAGAGAGAGAGAGAGAGAGAAAGAGAAAGCGAGAGAGAGAGAAAGAGAGAGAGAGAGAGAAAAAGAGAGAGAGGGAGCATGACGAAGGAGGCTACGCCTCACACCTCCCCTCCCTTCCCTGTCTGCAGCGCCAGACAGCATTGCACCGGCTGCTGTGTAGGCTGAATGGAGGCTCAGGCAGACTCCAGTGCTGCAGGTAAGAGACACCCTTTTTTGTCCTAACACCACAGCTTGGCATGTGGCTGTAAAGAACCAATAAATGGAAGAGCGGCTCTGGGCTGGAAAGGCTGTTACGCATAGAGGCTCTTTTATTTTTATTGCTTCTTACACATAAGACAGACATGCAGAAAAAGCCAGCATTCAGACTGTGCAGTTCAGTGGGATGGACAGCTGGTGTTCATGCTTATGCACTGATTCAGAAAAGGTGGATATGATGGATAGTAATGGTTGTAGTGTATTTAATTATCAGGATTATTTATTTTTTAAAAATACAATACAATGATGCTAAAATTTCTCTTTCTCTCTAAATATAAATATATATATATATATATATATATATATATATATATATATATATATATATTTATATATATATATATATATATATATATATAGATAGATAGATAGATAGATAGATAGATAGATAGATAGATAGATAGATAGATAGATAGATAGATACCGGGTGCTTTGTTAAAATTTTTGATGGCCGACTCTACAGTATCCTACTTTGTGTGGGTTGTGTGAGGGGGGTAATATATTACAATGAGAGATTTGGGGTAGAGGAAGGATGCTCTGCACACTGCAGAGAAATAAAGCAGTCATAGTAACACATTGTCTTGTTAAATAGCCGCCCCACTCATGCAGCATATATAGTTTCTCTGAGAGCCAGAGTAGAGTCCCTTGGAACAAATGGATTTGTTTTCCCCCATAAGAGTAGTAATAGTTCAAATGAAATAAAACACCTGTCTGTTGTGGTATCTGCCCCCAAAGCAATCAATAGCCAGCGGTCAATTGTATCACCTCATTGTGAAACAGAGGAATATCACGTTTCTTCATTCTGGAAGCCAAGTTCACTACAGGAATGCTGCTGGCAGTGCTCTCAACCATCACCAACATCAACAAATGGTTATGTTCTGCTCAGTAATTTTCTTTAAATATTATTATTTTTTCCCTGCAGAGCTCAACAGACAGAAAGATTTTCAGAAACTTCTCAAGTCATCCAGCTCTGCCAGTCTCACTACTGAGGTGTCTCACAATGCTGCAGGAGAACATGTCGGGACCCCTGGGCACCACTGCAGCCAGGTCCTGACCGCAGAGAGACGGCGTAAGTGGGAGTGTCCAACAGAGGCCACTGTGATCACTGCAAGCACATAAAAAAACTATAATGAGCACATTCTATCTAATCTAGCTGGAACACTTAGGTTTGATTTGATCGATATGTTTAATAGTTCTACAGCTTTCTCCTGAAGTAATATCATCGACTCCATGATCACAGAGTGAGGCTTAACAGAACCACATGGAACTGAATGTGATTATTCTTAGTGATCCATGTTACCGCTACTAGTCGTGGTTTCTCAGTGTTGTGTCTCATCGTCCTTCAGAACCGCTGAGCAGCGTGTCGTCTCTAGAGGTTCACTTTGATCTGCTGGACCTGACAGAGCTGACCGACATGTCTGATCAAGAGCTGGGAGAAGTGTTCGCTGATTCAGATGAAGAGAATCACAACGAATTGCCAGCAAGTGAGTAGCAAATTATCAGAAACACAAGCTTTGTGTTTCGAGATCACGGTTGCCTTATTTGTTCAGCTGAGGTGACACCATCGCCTCCTTTAGGGCTTTAGCTCATGAGCTAATCAGTAACTGGAATTATTTGGACCAGGCATGATGGAATCATGAATCAAAACTGAAACTCTGCTGATTAGTAAGCCATTAGGCATTGGTGCTGAGAGAAAAAAAGAAAAAGAAAAAAAATCAAATCTCTGTAGAGGTCTCTGGCCTAAATTTGACATGCCTGGGAAAATTAATCAGCCGTAAGATAAAAATCCAACACAGAATAACCTGCAACATGTTTTCTGGGTTTGTTCATCCTTCAGATCATCAGCCACCGTTGCCTCGTTTCCCTCATGGCGGTTACGTCCGATCGCCCTCCTGGACCCGCGGGTGCAAAGGGGAGCAGCAACCTAGAGACAGGAAGCATCACAGCGACTCAGAGAACACTGAGCCTTTACTAAAGATTGAGCGTTCCCAATCACAGCAGCCCTGAGCCACGGCCAGCTACGTGGGCTCAGAGAGGACGCGCCGTCCTTGTCCGGGGGATGAAGATTCCTTCCCAAGGAAGCGATGAGGGATCTCTGAAAGGACACAGAGACCCCCTTGCTCAAGATACAGCGATCATTCTGCCTAAACGAGGCAAATCGAGCCAATAGATAACATCGAACGGTGATAGAAGAGTGGGCTCATCAGGAAATGCAAAATTTCTCCTCTAACCAGCAATCAATGGGAAGTGTATCAGCGATACAGTTTTCAGCATAGCTATGTGACGAACTGGCAGCATGACCTCATGAAGCTTTCTGGCACGTTCTGTGTGTCCTAAGATCATTTTAACAGAGAAGAACTGACCTAAGGAGCTGTCAGGAAGTGATGTGTTAATGAGTGAGGCAATTCATCAACAGCAAGTTTGTTCTGGGACAAAACAAAACACCCCAAAACCCTCACCTGCATTAACATACACATAGACTAGCTCTTGAATAATTTAAGAGGAGAATTATATCAAACTAAACTATTCTATTTTTCATCCAAATTGTTCCCACAAAGTGTTTCGAGTTCGAATTTCCAATTCCAAAAGATTAAATGAACAACATGGCATTCAACTGTGTGAAACTTTTTCACCTGAGAATTTATAAAACACTCTGACCCTTACAGGTTATTACAGGGTTAAATGTTACGCATGTTCAAAACAGGGTATGACATTATACGTGAAGAAACCATGACAGGTCGAACCAACCAAAATGAATAAAGTGTCGAGAAAATAAAGAAACACGCTGCATGGTGTTACTTTATATGTGAATTTAAATGTCAGATGCTTTTAATGTTAATATACACTTACCAGGCATAACATTATGACCACCTGCCTAGGGTGCTGTTGGCCCCCCCTTTGCTGCCAAAACAGCCCCGTCATGCACTGTGTATTCTGACCCCTTTCTATCAGAACCAGCATTAACTTCTTCAGCAGTTTGAGCAACAGTAGCTCGTCTGCTGGATCGGATCACACGGGCCCAGCCTTCGCTCCCAACGTGCATCAATGAGCCTTGACCCTGTCTCTGGTTCACCACTGTTCCTTCCTTGGACCACTTTTGATAGATACTGACCACTGCAGACTGGGAACACCCCACAAGAGCTGCAGTTTTAAAGATGCTCTGATCCGGTCATCTATCCACCATCACAATCTGGCCCTTCGTCAAACTCGCTCAAATCCTTACGCTTGTCCATTTTTCCTGCTTCTAACACATCAACTTTGAGGACAAAATGTTCACTTGCTGCCTAATATATCCCACCCACTAACAGGGGCCATGATGAGGAGATCATCCGTGATCATTCACTTCACCTGGCACTGTTTATAATGTTATGCCTGATCTGTGTACATACAAATAAGTGACGAATTACAGGAAAAACAAGCGGAGTGGGTATGAGGTAGCAATACACCCTGAATGAGATTCCGGTCCAGCACAGGGAACCGTTCACACACTCATACACACCTGACTGTAATATGATGCAAGCACTATGCAATGTCATGCATTTTCATTTCTTTGCTGGAAATTGAAACAGAATTTTTTAGGTGTGCCCGATACAGCACTGAAATGCCCGGGGAAAGCAGAATTCCCTCAAGAATGAAGTTCTAACTAAAGGAAGATAGAGAATGTTTCATATTTGGTAAACGATGTGAACTGTATATAACTGTGACTTGGAAATTTAGAATATTAACATTACTTTTGAACAAAATACTTATATTTATTGGTTATATTCAGGAAAAGCTATCAGGGAGCAATCCCACATTTAGAAATAGAAATTATAGCGAGACATGATGGTGATAATAATAATAAAAAATTTCACACTGCTTTATAGAAATTTGGTAGGACACGTTTACCACACTTTCGGGGTTGGGAGGTCGATTCCCGTCTCCCCCTCGGTGCATAGAGTTTGTTCTCCCTGTATTTTGTGGGTTTCTTTCTCCAGTTCAAAAACTTGCGTTGAAGGATGACTGACATCTCTAAAATAGTCCACAGCCCTGTAATAGGCTGGGACCTCGACCAGGGTGTCCCCCACCTTGTGCCCTGGGATAGACTCCAGGCTCCCTGTAAACCTGTGTAGAATAAACGCTACAGAAAATACATAGAGGTTCGTTAAATGCTAGGTCAAATGCTTTGCCTGAAAAGGATATATACTATTACTTTTATATCCCAAAGACGTCTTGTAATCAGATATAAATGGTATTACTGGCAAATAGATTGAATATCCTACATCATAGTCTTGAAAGAAGTAGAGCTGTACACCAATCAGGCGTAAAATTATGACCACCTGCCTAATATTGTGTCAGTCCCCCTTTTGCTGCCAAAACAGGCCTGACCCGTCATGCACTGCGTATTCTGATATCAGAACCAGCATTAACTTCAGCAATTTGAGCAACAGTAGCTCGTCTGTTGGATTGGATCACACGGGCCAGCCTTCACTCCCCACGTGCATCAATGAGCCTTGGCTGCCCATGACCCTGTTGACCACTGCAGACCGGGAACACCCCACAAGAGCTGCAGTTTTGGAGATGCTCTGATCCAGTGGTCTAGCCATCACAATTTGGCCCTTGGTGTCAAACTCGCTCAAATCCTTACGCTTGTCCATTTTTCCTGCTTCTAACACATCAACTTTGAGGACAAAATGTTCACTTGCTGCCTAATATATCCCACCCACTAACAGGTGCCATGATGAGGAGATCATCAGTCTTATTCACTTCCCCTCTCACTGCTCATAATGTTATGCCTGATCGGTGTATATTAACCCTGTATACACAGTCTTGAGCGAATACATTGATGAATTCATGACAAGTGAACAAGAGTGTGCCGGATTAATGATCCACTTTTCAGAAAACCATCACAACAAACTAGATTCACGGCATGAATACTCTATTAACACTAAAATCTAGACTTACAGCATTTTAACACAATTGCCAAGCCAGTAAGATAGCACTTATTCTGGTGTCCACTTCTTGATTACAAGAATTCCCCTGATGACCAAAGTATCCGCTTGCGGGAAGAGAAGCTGAGGGTGCGATAAATCAATCTGACTGTGGCCTAGTTGTGCTAATACAGAAATTGTGGCTTGGTTTTGACCATAAATGGGATACTAGGGCAAGCCAAAAGTGTACTGCGAGGAGAAGGAACCTAGTGACCGTATCACATCATGAGCTATAAAGAAAGGACAGCGTGTCAGTAGAAATGACAGGATGAAGAATCTACACACATACAGTAACCGGAGCTTAGGCTTGAAACCATGACCCTGCTTACTGTACCAGTGTGTTTAATAATAAAGCAGCCAAAACTACAGCCATCTTGATTCTCACACTGTTTAGAGGGTTCAGATCCAACAAATGCCTTTTTTGGGGCCAGATCCATGAAGTGGACAACAAGTGTGCTGGATTTAGGCTACTCAGCAGGTAGCTCAGTGGTTAAGGTGATGGACTACTGACCAGAAGGGTATGAGTTCAAATCCCAGGACTGCAAAACTGCCACTGCTGGGCTCTTGAGCAAAGCTCTTAACCCTCAGCTGTATAAAAGAGTCGCTCTGGATAAGGGGCTAAACAAAAAAGGGGTCAAGATAGAAGTAATCCATTTCAGTCTACACACGTTCACCTTGAATAAGCAAAATATGTCCTTTTCTAGTTCTCCAGGAAGAGGTATATACAGTACATAAATACAGTACATAATCTGAAGTTCACCCGTTGTTGTGAACGCATCATTTTAGTGTACATGAACCATATCTGATGAAACAGACGGAAGTAACGGATGTGTGTTGTGGTGGAACAAATCGGTTTAATTAAATAAGTATAATATACAGGTTTATTCAAACTAGTTTTTGTTTTTAGACCAGTCTGCAAATGATACAAATATACATCATCAACTCTTCTTGTCTGCTTCGTAAAGACGATTTAAAAAAATTCACAAAGAAAACAAATCAGTCCATCACCTAGCTCCTAAAACTGAAATGAAACAACACTGTCTGAGGTCATGTACCCATGAAAATGAAATGGTGTACAGACTTCAGTCCAAGATTTTCTACATTTCCTAGGACTTCATTCCGGCCTCCACTGCTGATGATGAAGGCATTTCAAATCTTATTATAAGCCCCTTATGAACATTTCACAAACGTGTAATGCAGCCATGTCACTACACAAAGTCAACAGAAATGCCACCTCAGTGTGAGGGTCTGATATGGGAGTAGCCTGACAGGAGAGGAGAATCTCAAGTCTGGTTCAGGCTGCGCGTTTCTTTTGGGAGGTTTCCACCTCATCCTGGTTCTTCTCCTTTTCCGTGTTCCAGTCCTTAAGCCCCTCAGGTAGGCTCGTGTCCTCCTCGAAGCTGCCTGTGCCATCCACAAACTCCTCATAAGTGGATTTCTCCTCAAAAGGCCTGGGACCGAGCAGCTCCACCATGTCAGCTTTGTCCAGGACTTCTTTCGCCAGGAGACGCTTTCCCACCTGCACACACACAGAAAACACACGCATATGAGACGCAAGTTATGCATTAAGCAACTCTCTAGAGTAACCATCCACCCTCGTTTCCTGTTAACGCATGCTAATGAGAGGGTCCTACCTTTTCAACCAGTTCACGTTTCTCTTTGATGAGCTTCAGGGTTCTCTGGTAGGAGGTGTCCACCAGTTCTCTGACCTCCTGATCGATGAGCTCGGCCGTGGCCTCGCTGTAGGGCTTCTCTAGCACCATGTCGCCCTGCCGTGGTAGATCAAACGACACCTGGCCCACCTTTTCACTCATCCCAAACTGCACGATCTACAGGACATAAACAAGGGGAGAAGGGTTGAAAGGGATGCATACGAATCAAAGGCGAAAGAAAAGCTCCAAGTCCTGGGACTGACTCCAAGGTGTTACCTTACCTGAGCGTAGGCTGACTGTGTGACTTTCCTCAGGTCATCCTGAGCACCAGTGGTAATCCTGTCAAAGAAAACCTGCTCAGCCACACGACCACCCAGCATCATGCACATCCTGTCAAACAGCTGCTCCCGTGTGTACAGGTACTGCTCTTTAGGCAGGTACTGCGCATAGCCCAGACCTTTCCCACGTGGAATAATGGAAACCTGACACACACGAGTAACAATTGGTCAACTTTTCTCTGTAATTCAAAATCATCTCTGTAATTAAACTGCATTTCTATATGCACCTTGAGTAGTGGGTCAGCGTGCTCGAGGAACCAGCCGACTACCGCGTGCCCAGCTTCGTGATAAGCCACTGTCTTCTTCTCAGTGGGCTGCAAGACTTGTGTCTTTTTCTCAAGACCTGAAAAAAAAGGGCACAAAATGTACTGTTTATAAATACTGGAAAAGCCAAAAGAAGAAAAGTTCTAAAAATGTTTTATAGGCCATCACGAGAATGACGACGAACTCACCTCCGATCACTCGGTCAATAGCCTGTTCAAAGTGTTTGGTATTGATGGCCCCGCTGAGATGTCTGGCAGCAATTAGAGCAGCTTCGTTACACACATTCGCAATATCAGCACCTGAGAGTCAAGAACAGAAACACACCGTAATCATCCATCGATAAATCGTTCCAGCCTTAATATAAGGTTTCACAGGCATTAAGACAGCTCATCATACACTATATTGCCAAAAGTTTTGGGACACCCCTCCAAATCATTGAATTCAGGAGATGTTTTTCAGGTGTTGGACTCGGCCTTAGTTCCAGTGAAAGGAACTCTTAATGCTTCAGCTTCATACCAAGACATTTTGGACAATTTCATGTTCCCAACTTTGTGGGAACAGTTTGGGGATGACCCCTTCCTGTTCCAACATGACTGCACACCAGTGCACAAAGAAAGGTCCATAAAGACATGGATGAGTGAGTTTGGTGTGGAGGAACTTTGCAGAGTCCTGACCTCAACCTGATAGAACACCTTTGGGATGAATTAGAGCGGAGACTGTGAGCCAGGCCTTCTCGTCCAACATCAGTGCCTGACCTCACAAATGCACTTCTAGAGTAATGGTCAAAAATTCCCATAAACACACTCCTAAACCTTGTGGAAAGTCTTCCCAGAAGAGTTGAAGCTGTTATAGCTGCAAAGGGCGCGACAAATCCATATTACATTCATGGTCATGTAAAGGCAGACGTCCCAGTTTTGGCCTGGCTCACAGTCTCCGCTCTAATTCATCCCAAAGGTGTTCTATCGGGTTGAGGTCAGGACTGGTGTGCAGTCATGTTGGAACAGGAAGGGGTCATTCCTAAACTGTTTCCACAAAGTTGGGAGCATAAAATTGTCCAAAAATGTCTTGGTATGCTGAAGCATTAGGAGTTCCTTTCACTGGAACTAAGGGACCGAGCCCAACCTCTGAATTCAGTGATTTGGAGGGGTGTCCCAAAACTGATTGCATTTGATTGCAAATGCACAAATTGCATTTGTTTTTTTTCTGTTGAATAAACTTCACAAGTATGACAAGATACATTTGGGTAAAAATAAAAATAAAACTGATTTAGTCTCAACAGTTAAGGAGAAAGGAGAAAAAATGATTTAACAAGAAGCATCATTTTAAATAAACTTCACATTTATATCAATACCAGAGTTGAATATAGTCCATATTTATTCTTATTTGGTACATCACAAGCTAATCAGGCTTCTGATTTATAAAATAAATATTAATCAGTAATAATAAAGTAATAATAAACTGCAGCGGTCATACAGCAAGATCATCATTACCACACATCAATCCTGTTTTCTTCCCTCACCTGTGAAACCAGGTGTGGAAGCAGCCATTTTCCTAGCAAGGGCATTTGGGTCTAGATCTGGGTCCAGTTTGAGTGGCCTCAGGTGAACCTTAAAGATAGAGGCTCTGCCTTTTATATCAGGAGGTCCTAAAAAAAGAAAAGAAAAGAAAGTCACAGAAATAACATCTTTAGTAAATGCCATAACTAAGCTGCCCCAACATGAATTCAGAACAGACATAAGCTGTATAAATAAAGCAAAAACATTAAAAGAGCAGGAGGAATAGGAGCAAACCGATGTAAATCTGCCTGTCGAATCTCCCCGGCCGCATCAGTGCGGGGTCCAGGATATCGGGTCTGTTTGTGCCGGCCAATACTACAACATTCGTACTGCTGTTAAAACCTGATGGAGACACAAAGGACAAATGAATTGAAATGTCAAATCTTGGGAAAAGAACCAGATTGAATGTAAGTGCATGTGAATTAATTTACAGTGTGTGGAAATATGAGCAGGAAAGAAAAACAAGAAATCAGTCAAAAGCAGGTTCGAAGCTGACTACACATTTTTACTGCTGGAGTATTTGCTAAAGCAAATAAAGCAAGAAATAAAGTCTGAATCTAGTGACTCTTTATACGTACCGTCCATCTCCACAAGCAGCTGGTTGAGGGTGTTTTCCTGCTCACTCTGACCACCAAAGTTTCCTCCACCTCTCTTCCTGCCAACTGCATCTATCTCATCTATGAAAAGGATGCATGGAGCGTTCTTCCTCGCCATAGCAAACATGTCCCTCACCTGAAAGAAGCCAAAACAATGAGGGCAGTGAAGTGGAAGTGCGTGAAAGTATCACATCCACAACTAACACGCAGCAACAAGTTTCATTCGCCAACTCACCCTGGCTGGACCGACTCCCACAAACATCTCAAGGAATTCTGAGCCATTGACAGTAATAAAGGGGACATTAGCCTCTCCAGCAGTGGCTTTGGCCAGCAGAGTCTTGCCTGTTCCTGGAGGTCCTGACAGCACAGCCCCCTTCAAACACACATCACATGTACATCCATCCTTACTCTTTAAAATCGGAATACACAAAACATGTATGCATAAATGTCAAATAAATAATTACACGTCACTCGTATAACAAAGTATACCTTAGGAATCTTAGCACCCAGGTCCTGGTACTGTTGTGGGTTCTTCAGAAAGTTGACGAATTCTAGGATCTCCACTTTTGCCTCCTCGCACCCGGCTACATCTTTAAACTTCACATCTATGTTGTCCTTCATCATCTTGGCGGGGGATTCGCTCATGCCGAAAAGGCCACGCCCCTTTCCACCACCTCCACCTCCACCCATTGATGCTCGGCGTAGGGTGAAGAGCAGGAAACCAATCAGCAGCAAAGTAGGAATGATGCTCTTAATAAAAGACCTTGGGGACAATATCAAACATTAGTGCTTTGTGTTTATTCATCTCAGTGGAAGTAGTTATACGACAGAATTACTGCTAATCAGCCAAAAGCAAATTAGGCCTAAATGATGAGCAGAAGGCTACCATAATTCATAATACAGAACAAGAGTCTGTGTGAGTCAGAAGCAGCAGCACAGATCTTACAAACATCTCTTACCCGTCACTCTTTGAGCGGTACACCACTGCCACCCTGTTCGACGGTTCCAGCCCCAGCTCATAATGAGCGGCTTCTAGATTTCGCTCAAAAGTGTCTACACTGCCAATGTTGAACCATACATAGCTCTGAAAGAAGGAAAACAACAGTTTATCATGAGAGTCTTTACTTATACTTCATGCATGTTTCTAAGATGGGATTTAAAAAGTGCATCTTACTCCATCTGAACCATGGGCACCAGGGACTAGGTTGACCTTGACAAACTGCTTGTTAATGACCTCCAATCCCTCCACCTATGGAACAAAACAAACAAAAAACAAAACATGAATTTGGCATAAAAAGGCAGGTAAAGCATTAAGAGATTAAAGAGATTATTCTCACTAGTCCTCGGGCCAGGTAGCGATGGACAAAGTCTTTCCAAGTAATCTCAGTGCCTGGATCCCGGAGGTACAAGTAGAGCAGGACGGATGCAACGCCTGCCACTGTGACCACCATGTAACGGAAGTCATTATCATCCCATGGAATATCACCCTAAGACATAGAATAAACGTAGAAGAAATTAAATAAGCCATGCAATCGTATAACAATCTCAGGAGTATACGTGTGTGTGTGTGTGTAAACTGTGGCCCATTGCTTGCTATACACCATTTATCAGCCGAAAATAACTGAAAAACTGAGCAGATATTGTTTGGATTATGGAAAAGCTAGGTCTGGTAGAACGTACAAGTACAAGTGATCAGACACTACAGGATTGGTGAAGTACTTTTACTTGACAGCACACATGTTTCATGCATCTACAAGCATACTTAAAAGTATGCTAAATCATCCTCTAGCCTTTTTATTATTGTACAAGTTATTATACATGTTTCTGATCACAGGATGGTTTGCTGGGCTGAAAAAAAAAGTGTGTCAACCAAACCAGGGGAAATTCTTCTTTTGGCTTTTCCCTTCAGGGGTGGCCACAGCGATCATCTCTCTCCACCTATCCCTATCTTCTGCATCCTCAACACTAGCTTCATATCCTCATTTATTACAGCCATATACCTCCTCTTTGGCCTTCCTCTTTGCCTCCTGCCTGGCAGCTCCATGTCCAACATTCTCCTACCAATATACTCACTCTGAATATGTCCAAACCATCTTAATCTGGCCTCCCTTACTTCGTCTTCCCACCATGAGCTGTAATCCTGTCCAACCGTGTCACTCCCTCAACACCTTCAGCTCTGCTACCTCCCGCTCTGACTCCTGTCTCTTCCTCAGTGACACTGCCTCTAAACCATACAGCATGGCTGGTCTCACCACTGTCTTGTACACCTTCCCCTTGAAGGTCTCGCCGATATTTTCCAATCCCACAGAACTCCCGGCACCTTTCTCCACCCATTCCCATTCTTTACCTCTTCATTTTCTATGACGATGATCATTTTCCAAAAATAATTCAACTCTGCATTTCAAGGGTATTCGATATATTTGATAGCTGTTCCACCTCTACTGCGTCAAAGATATGAACAGACCCAGACCTGTTGTAAACGGCTTTTCCAATCTCTCTTCCCTCCTTTCTTTCCTCCTCCTGATCCTCCACCTCCACTCGACTGACTCTCTGGTCCACCCGGTTGTCCATCTGAGAGAAGAATAGAAGAACAGGAACCATATAAATCACACAGGAGTGGACATCACATCTTTGCTCCTGTGTTTTACAGCAAGTCTTTACCTTTAGACGTGTCCCCTGAATAAAGTACAGATGTTGACCAGGCATTGTTTCCAGCCCACAGAGGCTTCAGGTAATTCAGGGTCAGGTTCTGAAAGAGATCCAAGATGTCCAGTTACAGGAGGAGATGATTCCAGCAGTGAAACAACCAAGCTCTACTAGGACAGATACATGCCGAGTCATCATGACTGCCAAAACTCCTAACACAGTCTGGTTACACTAGAGCTCTAGTAGTAAAGAAAGATCTCCTGGACTTACCTTGTGAGTGTGGGCATTTATTCGGACTGAAGAAAGTTTTCCCAGAGCAGCAGCAGTGAGTGAAGAGCGCTGTAAAGTCCTCCTCAGTCCAAACCGGACAGGAGCAGCAGCAGCAGCTGAGAGCAAACCCACCATCAGAGCCATTGTCCTTCCTCACCTCCAACTCAACTTAACCCACTACCACCAGCTCCAACTCATTCACCTGCTCTTACACACACACACACACACACGGGACATTACTTAGATCGCTACCATGCTACCCACTTCACTAACACACTCAAGGAATGTCAAATGGCAGAAGGACCTTTTAGGTGCCTGTGGAACGTGCCTGCCGTTTCGTAATTGAACATATTTAAAAAATAATAATAATTATTATTATTTATATTAGTGCTTTAAATAGGTGTATACAAATTAAATGTCTCGGTTAAACGTGTACTTTGCTAGATGCGTGCACACATCACCAATACGGCCGTGAACTCGGGGTCCTTCAGTAAACAGTCCAGCTTCAGTCTCACAGTGAGCCATGTACATGAACTCGGTTCACCGAGAAGAGTCGACTCTTTCGGATCCCAAACGTCTCTTGTTTTTTTTTTTTTGTTTGTTTGTTTGTTTTTAATCAGAGATATTTTGATGGTTAATTTGATTTCGAATGGGATATGGCCCATACTGTCACAGACAGAGGGAGGGAGCAGTTCATGGCCTGTCTGTGAATACCAGTATCGTCTGTCACATTACCAACAAGCTGATGAAACCTGAATAAGAGTTACATACACCCGGGGGGTGAGAGAGAGAGAGGGGGGGGGGAGAGTGAGAATGAGGACAGACAGAGAGAGAAATGGAGGGAGTGCGTGTGTGAGGAGAGAGAGAGAGAGGGGGGGGGGGAAGAGTGAGAGTGAGGACAGACAGAGAGAGAAATGGAGGGAGTGCGTGTGTGAGGAGAGAGCGAGAGAGGAGGGGGGGAGAGAAAGAGTGAGAGTGAGGACAGACAGAGAGAAATGGAGGGAGTGCGTGTGTGAGGAGAGAGAGAGAGAGAGAGAGAGAGAGAGGGGGAGAGAAAGAGTGAGAGTGAGGACAGACAGAGAGAGAAATGGAGGGAGTGCGTGTGTGAGGAGAGAGAGAGAGAGAGAGAGAGAGAGAGAGAGAGAGTGTGTGAGGGAACTAGGATGTGAAAATGTAGAGACAGTTAACACAAAACTTTGAGAGTAATGAATGAATAAACTATGTTTAACCAAAAGAATACATAAAAAAAGCTGTCTATAAGTTTATTTTACACACAATTAGATTACAAAGAATAAACAGGAATTTCTCATGTAGCATTTCTCTCTTGCACCATGGCTTCGTATTAAAGAAACACACAGCTTTCCAAAAGATACACAGCTGAAACAGAACAAAAACGAAGCAGAACAAAAAGCCCGTTAATTTTTTTTTTTTTTTTTTTTTTACAAAGAAAGTGAAACATTAATAAACGTTCTGTCAGAAAGAAGCAAGCATATGAAAAGTGGTGCAACAATTCTGTGATTTCTTGTGCAGTGATCCCCAAAGGTAAACACAACAGGTCATTTATTTTTAACATTCTCAACATCTGGCTCTCGGCACAAAATAACATGACCAGTGATCTGACCTGTAATTTCCAACCATGTAAAAAAACAAAAACAAATTCCATAGACATAAAATATGGATAGATAATACCCGAATATATCAAATAAAGAGAATCTATTACAGTGTATTAAATAATCTTTAGACTCTAGCTCCATGTATCTGCCACAAGGAGTCTATGAAGCATAGCCAGGGGGATGTATAGCTTTTCTAATTTTATTACAGTGGAGTAATCATAATTGATTAAACTGTTTAATATAATTTCAGTTTATTCTTCTAACAGTTGAAGGACTATGAAATAAGAGCAGCAGGGAAGCTTTATGTGTAATAACTAAGGAGAGGAGAATGTCAGTAAATAATTTTTTACCAGGAACTCAAGTATGACTGAAAACAGAACATTACACACTCTTCTGGGCTACAAACTCAGCTATTTTCCTTTAACCCACAGGCATCTAACCCAAAGTATTAATCAACGCATGACATCTCCACATAAAACATCAACCACTAGAATTCGTCGTCTGTACCTCTCTACACCACCAAGAGGAACTGATGTGGCAACCCTGAGCACAATTATAACTCTAATAACTAAGGCAACATTTGTTCAACAAGTCTGCTTCAATCTATACGATAAAGCCATTATCTGACCGTTTGTGTACACAGATCAGCATAACATTATGACCACTGACGGGTGAAGTGAATAACCCTGATGATCTCCTCATCATGGCACCTGTTAGTGGGTGGGATATATTAGGCAGCAAGTGAACATTTTGTCCTCAAAGTTGATGTGTTAGAAGCAAGAAAAATGGACAAGCGTAAGGATTTGAGCGAGTTTGACAAAGAGCCAAATTGTGATGGCTAGACCACTGGATCAGAGCATCTCCAAAACTGCAGCTCTTGTGGGGTGTTCCCGGTCTGCAGTGGTCAGTATCTATCAAAAGTGGTCCAAGGAAGGAACATACACATGGGGAGCGAACCAAGACATTCTGGACAATTTCATGCTCCCAACTTTGTGGGAACAGTTTGGGGATGACCCCTTCCTGTTCCAACATGACTGCACACCAGCGTACAAAGCAAGGTCCATAAAGACATGGATGAATGAGTTTGATGTGGAGGAATGTTGGAACAGGAAAGAACTGTTCCCACAAACTTGGGAATTATCCAGAATGTCTTGGTATGAAGCTGAAGCATCAAGAGTTCCTTTTACTGGAACCGAGCCCATCCTCTGAAAAACACCACCTGAATTCAATGATTTGGAGGGGAGTCCTAAAACGCAATAAAGTACAGAAGGAGATATAGTGTATAGTGTATAATATAGTATAATATAATGTATTTAAATCATGTAGCCAGTCTTCTCATTATGTCAAATCCAGAGAGAAGCATGGTGGTGGTCGCGTCATGCTGTAGGGCTGCTTCCTTACAGCTAAGTCTTAGGCTTTGGTCAAGATAGAGGAAACCTTTCAGCATGACAGTAACCCAAAGTACAAATCCAAATGAAGCAAAGGAATCAATCGATTTGAGAGGATGGATCAGAATTTCAGCTTTCATTTCAAGCGATATACGATGGCTCTAAAAAGTCTGTGAAAATGGCAGGTTTTTGTGACGTAAAAAACCAAACCAAGAGAAGTCAAGTCAACTTTTTCCATCATCAATATGAAATTACAGCATATAAAAATGAAAGGAAAAACCAACCAGAAAAATAGAAAACTTAGGAAAAAAAGTTACAACAACCTGCTTGCTTCCAACATGTCGGCGCGCATAGACGCAGCAGCCAGGAGCTCTCCTTGTTGGCATATGATATCTCGTTGTTGTTTATACTCTTATTTATAACAATGACAAAGTGAATTGAATTGCATAAACTAAACTAAACTAATACCTTTGTTGAAGTACCCTGTGGTTTTATTACACCAGTCATTCTTTTTGGGTAAATATTTTCTTGTTTTTTCATGCAAAATATTTTAGTTAATTACATTAATATATGTTAATATATTATATCGTCTGGTATTTGTAGCCGTTCATGAATCCCCATTCACTTTAATAAGAGCCCCAGTTCTGGCTAAAGAAAAGCAACCTGAAGTGTGAAGCTAATTCTTTGCACTAAACATATCTTTTGGAATTGGTCTCCAGAGCGTAACCCATTTTGCCACATGGTCTGGGGTGATCTAGTTCAGCTCGGCTGATTTTTGTGAGAAAGGATTCCCTCTAGCCAACCTACCCTAGATCCCAGACATGTGAGAGACTGCTGTCACATACAGAGAATAATCAGTACTTGTCCGATATCCCTGTAGTTCCATAACGTTGCCGTAAATCTTTCTGCATTCACAGTGTTCCTGGTGACGTCATTGTAGTGCTCCAATGTCTCTATTTAATGATGGCGTTTAACATATTCCATGGAAAAAGTTCTGACATGATTCATCTTGGTTACTTTTTTTTTTTTTTTTAACATTACATCAGCAGTAAGGATCCAAAGGCCTGATTAGAATTTTACAAAGAAATACAGAGATGGGCCACAACAGCTCTGAAACCAAGATTAACCTCAACCCAAGTGCTGAAAAAGATTCTGCACACAAGGTGAAAGATCTGATCTATCATCTCATGTTGATCTCAAACCCAAATGTCTTCGATGTATAGCAAAAGCAATAGACTTGACCTTTCTGTTTCAAAACTTTCAGAGGGAACTGTGTGTACACACTTCCCCCTTGTCATTTCCCCCTATAAAGTGTCTATCTGTTGTGCACATGCATTTTGTTGGTTGCTGCACCATATTAAAAGGTAGAATGACAACTCTCTTATTTTCATTTTTTCCAACAGGGGGTGTAGACTTTTGATATAACTGATTTTCCGTCTGTTCAGTCGCTCTCGCTCTCTGAAATCCTGTAGCAGCCCACTTCTCCTGTGTTCCCCAATAACCAACATCCTGGAGATGGGAATAATAATATTAATAATAACATCAACATCAACCTATTTTACATGTATATTGATATTTGGGGTAAAGTCAGGTAAAAAATTGGTAAATCATGGTTCAAGATCTATCTGGCTAATTTATTATCGCTGCATCAAAACCCAGCCACTGAAGAGTTAACTCTCAGTGCCGGTCCCAAGCCTGGATAAAATGGGAGGGTGTGTCAGGAAGGGCATTTGGTGTAAAAACCTGTGCTAAACTTCTGATCGGCTGTGGGACCCCAAACAGGAACCCCGACTTCTCCACATTACGCTGCGGACTTTACAGCAGAGGATCTGACACGTGAACTATAATACCTAAGAAATTATTTACTTATTTATTAAGACAGAACCATAACGACGACCCAGCTTAAAAATCTTTATATTTGAAAAAACATGTCCAAAGTTATTTGACAGATTTCTGAAAGACTTTGCAAATATCATATTCACCTGACTACTCCCCATATGTGCTGTATATATATTATAAATATATATTAATACTGTAACTGTATGCAACACTAAAACATACCATTTGAGGGAGAAATTTCTTCATCTTCAATGTGGTCGAAATCATAGCTTACAAAAGCACTCTGCTGAGAAGTAATAATAGGAAAAATTGATTAAGAAGAAAGTTAAAGACAAATGTCTGACCTCAAACACTTTTTTTTGCATTAAGCATCCCAGTTTAGAAACCACTCTACATTCCAGCATTTACTGGAGAGGCAAAAGGTTTTTATGTACATCGTCTGTATGACTGTACACAAAATATGAAACATGAAGATAAAAATACAGCCAATCAACCCAAATCAGTGTTAAGGAATAAGTAAGGCTAGATGTATAATTTAAAAAGAGGACTGGTATGTGCAAAAGAGACCCTTAAACTGAGTTCAAGCAAATTTGATACGACTGGAAGAGTGAACATATGAGGCCCTTAGGAGGCAACAGATATACACTGATCAGCCATAACATTATGACTGTCTGCCTAGTATTGTGTTGGTCCCCCTTTTGCTACCAAAACAGCTTTGACCCATCGAGGCACAACTTCACTAGATCCCTGCAGGTGTGCTGTGGTATCTGGCACCAAGATGTTAGCAGCAAATCCTTTAAGTCCTCTAAGTTGCGAGGTGGGGCCTCCATGGATCTGACTTGTTTGTCCAGCACGTCCCACAGATGCTCAATTGGATTGAGATCTGGGGAATTTGGAGGCCAAGTCAACATCTCAAACTTGTTGTGGTCCTCAAAACAATTCCTGAACCATTTTGCCTTGTGGCACGGTGCATTATCCTGCTGAAAGAGGCCACAGCCATCAAGCAATAGAGTTTCCATGAAAGGGTGTACATGGTCTGCAACAATGCTTAGGTAGGTGGTACGTGTCATAGTAACATCCACATGGATGGCAGGACTCAAGGTTTCCCAGCAGAACATTGCCCAAAGCATGACACTGCCTCCGCCGGCTTGCCTTCTTCCCATAGAGCATCCTGGTGCTATGTGTTCCCCAGGTAAGCGACGCACACGCACCAGGCCATCCACGTGACGTAAAAGAAAATGTGATTCTTCAGACAAGGCCACCTTCTTTCATTGCTCCGTGGTCCAGTTCTGATGCTCACATGCCCGTTGCTGCTGCTTTCAGTGGTGCACAGGGGTCAGCATGGGCACCCTGACTGGTCTGCAGCTATGCAACCCATACGCAACAAACTGCAATGCACTGTGTATTCTGACACCTTTCTATCAGAACCTGCATTAACTTCTTCAGCAACAGTAGCTCGTCTGTTGGATCGAATCACACGGACCGGCCTTCGCTCCCCACGTGCATCAGTGAGCCTTGGCCACCCATGAGCCTGTCGCCGGTTCACCACTGTTCCTTCCTTGGACCACTTTTGATAGATACTGACCACTGCAGACCGGGAACACCCCACAAGAGCTGCAGTTTTGGAGATGCTCTGATCCAGTGGTCTAGCCATCACAATTTGGCCCTTCGTCAAACTCGCTCAAATCCTTACGCTTGTCCATTTTTCCTGCTTCTAACACATCAACTTTGAGGACAAAATGTTCACTTGCTGCCTAATATATCCCACCCACTAACAGGTGTCATGATGAGGAGATCATCAGTCTTATTCACTTCACCGGTCACTGCTCAGTTATGTTATGCCTGACCAGTGTATATAGACCAGTATGATGTTTGTTGGATGAAAGCTGGCTTTTAAGTCAGTTCAATTCATCACAGCAACAGGTAAGTATTTTTTATCCCCTCCATACCATGAAAAATCTTATGATTACAAGTAATACTTTTTTTTTTTTTTTTAAGTCTTTTCTTTGACCACAGTTGTAATGTGCTGGATGAACAACACCGACTTCAACTCCTCCTCTGAATTTCTCTCCATATTCTGCTCTTTTCAGGTGCTTTGGACTCCTACATACACTGCTATATAATTTTATTTTTTTCCCCCCTTCCCTTACAGACTCAAAAAAACTTTTTCAACTGAACATTACATACAGCATTCTATCACAAAGCACATGCTGTAAAAAATAATCAACACTGGTATAGATTAAAAAAAACCTTACCTTGTATTGAAGCAGTGACTTCCACTCTCCTTTCTCTTTCTTCACCAATTTGATTACTGGTTCATTGCACTGCATTTTCCATGAGCATTGCTCTGGGCTGATGTGACTGTGCAGCTCCAGATCGGCACAGTAACGGCAGGTGTTTACATACGCACTAGAAAGGAAAAAAACCCTAATAAATAATTAATATAACTAGATTATTACTAAATTAGGCTACAGTTGTTAACCAGTCAACACAAAACAAATACCAGGGTAGCATTTAAGGTGCACACTGACCTGTAAATGACTCTGTCAGAGAAAAATTCACACTTCTGCATCATGGGGTTGGCAAGTTTTATTGTAAGAGTGACTGACCGTTCGTCCTGAAACCATTTAATCTGTGGGTGAAAACTAAAACATGCAGAAAGGGGGACGAAAAACATGATAAACACAAAATACGGGTATTTATCTTTAAGAGCTAATAAATTTTAAAATGTCAGTCATGAAATACCTTTTTGGTACAGCAATATTCTGTGAGAAAGTGACCTCATCTTTGATCTGATGGTCATCTGTTAATTTTTTAACAATGAAGAAATTCATGATCATCATTCATGACTGGTAATGATCTACAACATAATTATCATGATACAACTTCGAGTATTCACATTTAAATAGACTTGCCTTCACCTGAGCTGTTAGAAAGAGCAGGAGTCCACTTCTGAGGTGAACATTCTAGGTCATCAGATCTAAATGAGCACAGAAATGGGAATAGATTAAGTATACTTTTACAAAATGAGCAAAATATAAACGTAAACCTGACATGTCCTGAAGGAAAAATAAAAGACGTATGACTTATTATATACTGCATATGAACATAGCTAGTCACAGTTAGTAGGTAGGTAGGTACTCCACTCACTTAACCATGTGCTCAACATCTAGCCAGGCTTCCAAAGAGACTTTACTTTGTCCACTATTAGTTTCAGTGATCTGGTCTGTGTTTTGAAGGTTCTGTAAGGGTTCACAAGCTTCAGCATCTGTACACTCAGCACTGCTGATTCCAGCCTTCACCTGACTGACCGGCCCTTCCACAGAAGCCTGAACTCTCTGTTCCAGAGACACCACCTCGCTCTCACATCTGATTAGACCAATTACAGAATCAAGAACATAAAAGCTTTTAGTTATATGAAACGTAAGACAATGTAGGCTCTAAACAGACAGAGGAATTGCAAGTTTGAATCCAAACAATGCCACAGACGTTCATGGCCAGGAGTCTAAGAGGGCAGAACAGGCTAGTGCTCTCTGGGTAGGATGAAGGGCTCTCATGAGCAGGTAGTGCTTTCATTCGTTCAGACGCCCTGTGGGGTAGGAATGAAAAGCACATCAAAACGATCAGGTGGCTTTACCCGTTTTGGAGGATGTGTGCATCAGCCCTCATTCTCCATGGCTATTAGCTTTCTCATTATTACAGATATCCAAACTAATGAATGGAAAATTGGGAGAAATATCTCCCAATAAGAATATGTTTCTTCCACAACACATTTCGGTAAGACACGTTTGTGCTAGATAGCTATCTCACGGCTATCACAGTGGCATAGTTACAAATCAGTGGACATGTAGAAAAGGGAGTAAAGACTGCTGCACTTGCGGGACATTAGGAATACATCCAGACATTTGTTTTATTAAATGAATAATGTAACTGTGAGAGGAACGAGTGAGCATGACATGCCTTCCACTTGTTTTGCTCCCTTGGCTACCAGTTATGGATGAGTATGGCATTATAAGGATTCAAACTCACCATTTGTACACCTGTGTGTGTGTGTGTGTGTAACTTGTATTTAACCCTGGTTACATGGATACAGATCACACCTAATCAGAGAGACAGAAACAGAATCTGGAAGTGTACAAAGCTAATGAATTACCCATTACTCTCTCTGAGCTCCGCTACAGTAGAGGCCTCCTCTCCCTGGCACAGTGATTTCAGTAGCTCTAGATGCTGAGGGTTTGTGGTGCCCATTCCAGTGGCCACAATTTCTGCATGGACATTATACTCGTTTATCAAGATCTTCAGACCTGGCATGCGTTTCATGCGTACCTGGTGACAAGGTAAAGAAGCACAAAAACATTTTTTTAACTAAAAATAAGTACAAAAAAATCTCATAACATTTCTTACAAAAATGTAATAGATATTAAATCTTACCATTGGATCAACCCACACAGTGTTGCCCAGGCACATCACCACCTTGGCATGATGTATTTTTCCTTTGATTTTCTGACTGATAGCTCTGGTAACCTGTCAGCAATACAGACTAAATCAAAACTAAATCCACCTGTTTAGGATTTCCTCACAGGTATCTTCATAGGTTAAAATCAACTATTGTAATCATTTTAAGATGATTTAACTCGGCAAGAAAATGGTTTAGACTGGATAAGCAGTAGATCAGAGGGATGTATGGGTAGGTATTCAAACACTAATCACAATTCAAGTATTATTATTTGTGGTGCATAAACATTTATATAAAGTGAGGAAAGAATTGCATCTCAGTGTGTTCTCTCATTCAACAGACACCAGAGAGCTGCTACAGTGGGACTACAGGCTTAAATAATGAGCTGATATTCAAAGTAAGTAAAGGTGTGTTTAATATTTTTGACAATTATATCTCAATATTTAATCTGTCAAACACCAACACGTTTATTAACTCGTTCAGGTTATTAAATCCAGTGGTAATTCCAATAATTCATTCCATTTCTAGTGAAAGTGTGTACGATTATAATAAGTTCACCTTTGGATTCCAGTCCATCTCTCCATCAATGGGTTTGACTCTGCACAAAATGATTTCGACAGCCTGACCCGGCAAGCTTTGAAACTCCGAGGGAAGGTGCAGCAGCTGATGTGACTTCACTTCCTGTATACGTCCTTCATCCACAAATCGAGCTGTGACACTGCTGAACACTTGGTCTCCCTTATCTGGCACTTTGGTCACACACACCCTGGCACAAACAGTTCATCCGCTATAATTATGATTAATTTAAGCATTCGTGTGTACAACACAATGAGCAATACTTTTGTAAAGACCTGCATGAAAACCTTTTTATTTTGTGCAGAGAAGAGAATAAGGGCATGTCCTACTTTCTTTTGCTCCAGAGGAATGCAGAGTATAATGCTCAATTCTTTTGTCTCCTGCCATCAGGTCTAATTTTGTTATTGATAAATCTGTACTGTCAGATGACAGCCCGCGGGTGTAGGATGACTGGAATTCTAATATTTGACATTAGTTTTCATAGCACCATACTTAACTAGCTTTATATATTTGCACCTAGCTTTTTAAATAAACAGTGCTTATAACCAGACACGTAGCATACAGAGATCCTACAAGACAGCAATCTATCAGATTGCATCTGGATGCAGTAACTCACTGGGGCTGCTAATACAGGTGAAAAACATGTTTGCTCTGCTCAAATGCCATGCCAAGAGCCTGATAAAACAATTATAGGTCCAAGAACTGTGGTTCCACAGCCAACTGGAGGCCCCGAGTCCCTTGCGTTGAGAAGAATGTCTAATGGAAAAGTGCAACATAGTAGGGACCATTTAAAGACTACCTTCCATTTCAAAACAGATCTCTACTTACCTATGATGTACACCCTCCTCCTGCACTCCATAAAACCCTCCCTCCAACACGTCTTTTGCACAAAGCCTCTCTTTCGCATAGTATGACTTCATCTCAGCAGCAAGTTTCTCATAACTGTTCTCTTTCTGCTCCAAAATACGTCCATAGAACACGTTTGCAGTCTTGATGTAAAGAGGCAACACCTTTAGGGTAAATCGACATAAAAATATTTTAGTACTCCATCATGCTAGTAGACCTGACTGATTAGAAATAAAATGTGATCGAGGTTCTCTTTACACTATATATTTTAACCAGAGAACAAACCCACTTAAAGCGAGTAGGAAACTCACCAAAATAGTCCCAGAGTCTGGGTGCTGGGGACAATCAAGAATTTTGTTGATTGAGTGTCTGTCTGGGCAATCTGTGCTGTCCCTAGATGCCAAAAAGAAACATATACTGATCAGGCATAATGTCAACCTGTCTAATATTGCGTTGGTCCCCCTTTTGCTGCCAAAACAGCCCTGACCCATCATTAACAACTTCAGCAGTCTGAGCAACAGTAGCTCGTGTGTTGGATCGGATCACACGGGTCAGCCTTCGATCCCCACGTGCATCACTGAGGCTTGACCGTCCATGACCCTGTCGCCGGTTCACCACTGTTCCTTCCTTGGACCACTTTTGATAGATACTGACCACTGCAGACCAGGAACACCCCACAAGAGCTGCAGTTTTGGAGATGCTCTGATCCAGTGGTCTAGCCATCACCATTTGGTCCTTCGTCAAACTCGCTCAAATCCTTACGCTTGTCCATTTTTCCTGCTTCTAACACATCAACTTTGAGGACAAAATGTTCACTTTCTGCTTAATATATCCCACCCACTAACAGGTGCCATGATGGGGAGATCATCAGTCTTATTCACTTCACCTGTCAGTGATCATAATGTTATGGCTGATCGGTGTATAACAACAGACAATATTGTGACATTCACAAAACTACCTGGAATTAGGAGAGAATATCTGTTCTTCTGAAGTTAATCTCCTGCAGTGCAAAATGTCCTGGTCATATTCTAAATATCAGGAAACTGGTCTAATATTTCTTATTATGAGAATATTGTAAAACTATAAAAGATTACCAAGCCTATTTCCTGACCTTGCTTACATCATTTCGCTCTATAGGCAAATATGGCACGTAATTTTGCTCATTTCAAGCAATGATTTCTGGAAATCAGCAAAGCTTCCAATACAACTTCTGCGAGTTTATCGAACACAGCTACTGTTTTAGCTCTCCAAATTACACCTTAATTTAAACTGACATTAAATTATCAATTTAATTGAATGGAATTGTAGTTTAAAGACCTGCAGAAGCCCAGGCTCTTCAGATAGCTGCAGAGATCCTGGACAGCTTTCAAATGTTCCTTGACCTGCTGGACTCCCTGTGCAAACTGCAGGAGCTCTGGTAGCACTGGAGTGTCTGTACGCTTCAGGTAGCGCAGCACGCCGGACACATGACGAGAATTCTGCTCTGACAGCAACAGCACGGAACGCACCGCAGGAGAGGAGCCCTCAGAGTGATTCTGACCAATCACAGACTACACACATGCACACAAAAATAATCTTCATACACATTCACACAGGCTGAATTGCAGATAGATACACTGCTTAAAAAATGAAGGGAACACTTAATCACAGTAAATCAAGTCAGTTAAACTTCAGGACATCAGTCTGTGGAGCTAAGTGATCAGCTTCACCTGCTTTGGTGCAAATGAACATGACAACAGGTGCACTGGAGAGGCAACAGCAAGACAACCCCCCAAAAAGGGAATGGTTTTGGAGGCGGTGGCAACAGAAAATTGCTCACTCTCTATTCTTCCTGACTGATTGGCCTCTAGTTTTGTGTTTTGTTACGGTCCTGGTACCTTCAACCCAATCAGCTCGCACAGGTAGTCCAGCTCCTTCAGGATGGCACATCAGTACATGCTATCATAAGGAGGTTTGGTGTGTCTCCCAGCACAGTTTCAAGAGCAGGAAAAAGATAACAGGAGACAAGTCTTTACATGAGGAGCGCTAGACAGGGCTGTAGAAGGACAACAACCCTGCAGCAGGACCTGTATCTCAGAGGGGAAACAGGAGGGACACTACCAGAGCCCTACAAAATGACCTCCATTAGTCTACTGGTGTGCATGTTTCTGACCACACTATAAGAAACAGCCTCCATGAGGATCGAATGAGGGCCCATCATGTAACTCGAATGGCATTTGCCAGAGAATACCAGAATTGACAGGTCCACCATTGGTGCCCCTTTCTTTGTAGGGTCACAATAAGCATGTGTGACCTACATACATGAAAGAGTCTGGAGATGCCATGGGGAATGTTATGCTGCCTGCAACATTATCCAGAATGACTGGTTTAGAGGTGGGTCAGTGATGGTCTTAGAAGGAATATCCTTGGAGAGTCACATATACCTCATGCGCTAACCAACAGTACAGAGCAGACCTTCAGCTGGTGCAGTGGGCCTTGGGTTCCTCCTGGTGCATGACTCCAGCCTCATGTGGCTGTTTCTAGATTATGAAGGCACTGATGCCAAATACCGGCCCTCCTGTTCCCCAGACCATCCAATCGAGAACCTCTGGTATGTCATGTATCAAAGCATTCAAAGCCACCAAGCAGCAGCACAGACTGTCCAGGAGCTCACTGATGCCCTGATCCAGGACTGAGAGGGGATCACCCAAGACACCACCCACCATCTTATCAGGAGCGTGCTCAGACGTTGTCAGGAGTGCATACAGACACATGGGGGTCATACACACTACTTATACTTATATTATGAGTTGCCATGACACAAGTTGGATCAGTCTTTACTTTGATTTTCGGAATGACTTTAAATCCAGACCTCAGTGGGTTGATGATATTGACTTCCATTGACCATTGTCACATCATTTTGTTCTCAACAAAATTATACAGCGTATACAAGTATAAGATTTTCAACTTGAATATCTTGTTCGAGATCTAATATGTGATTTAAGAGTTCCCTTAACTTTTTTTTTTTACCAAGTTATTTATCAACACAAAAATACAAGACATGTCATCAGTTCTCTAATATCAAGCCTTCTGTCAAAGCATTAAAGATTACTTGATTAATACCTTACAGGCCAGATTCCGAAAGTTCTCAACCATGCAGAACATCCGGTTCCCAAACAGTTTAGGGGAGCTAGGGAAACCATAATGCACCACACACGTGGCATCCCTGATACCCAGGGCCTTTAAGCAATCATTGGTGGTCACTGGGGATCAAATGCAAAGAGAGTCTTGCAATATAAATTATACATCAAACAACACATTTTAATTTGTACACATACCCAAGATAACGTGTGTGCCTGGACCAATGTCTTTCCTCCACTGCTTAATCACAGCATCAAACTGATAGGTTAGGCCCTCGTGAACTTTGAGAGAGAATGCTGCCGTGTTGCTGATAGCCTGATATAAAGCAATACATAACAGACTGTTAGAGCTGGAAACTCTTGGACATTATTGTGACAGGGTATAGGTGTTAAGGAAAGGCTATCAAAAACAATACTACTGGATATTATTTTGCAAGTAAACCAGTGTTCTTCACACCTGTAAGCTCATTTGAATCGGAGAGAAATGTATGCTTTTGGATTTTCCCATAGAATTGGGTAATACGCCAATTCCCATCCACTAGCTAGGTTTCCCATATCACACAACATGGTTTTCTCTGTTGCACCACTTTATAGCCAGTCTAAAATCATACATGGGTCAAAACTATTGAAGAAAATTCTGCGCCACATACAAAAGCAACCACACTAAAGGAAAAAACTACATACAATACACAGACCCATTAGTGCTTTTAATTAGTGACGAGCTCAGCATGTCACATCCAAAAGCAAAACCTTCTCTGCAGTGCTTTACCTCGAGTGAAAACATTCAATAGGGTACTGCTTTTTTAAATAGAAATCTTCGCTAATTGCATTAGAAATTAATCTAATTGCTTGTTGCACTGGACTTTGCTTTCATAAATGTGTCATGCTGAAATGCAAATCACAGCCCTATGCCATACTAGTGGCATGGTTTGAAGGGCCTTAAAGTGCACTTTTCCAGGAGACATTCCCATCCATTTGAAATCTCCCTGTATTATTGACTCACTGTTCATTCCTTATACACTGATAGGAAAAGCCCTCACTCAGAGTCTCAGACTGATTTTTTTTTTGTGGTGCATTGCTGCATTCTTACATGCTCACACATCACAACAAGGGGTAAAAACGCACATGGGTTCAATTCTAATAAACCGAATGATGCACGTAGGAGAGCACAACAGTATATTGGGCGTTGGGTAATATTTTTTTTTTTTGCACCTTGTACACATGCTCGACCTCCTCTGCCGAGTTTGTGATGAGAAGGGTTTTCTGCGGAACAGAGGGGCTGAAGTCCAAAGAGCTGAGCAGCACAGAGGTCTTATTACAGTCCAGACACATCAGTGTTGTCTGGAGACATCAAACAGGAATTAAAACAACACACACTAAAAATATGGAAGGTTTACACAAAAGCAAAGATAAAAAAAACTGAAGCTACTGCAGATATTCATAATTATATATATATATATATATATTTTTTTTTTTACACAGAATTTACACAATTTATCCAACGGGCCAATTTAAAAGGAGGACATTTGCTGCACATTTAGCACCTCACCCACCCACCGCTGCATGACCAATACCCTGTATAGATTTTCTGATTTTCAGTGCACATATGATCTGATATAATAGTTTACTATAGTAATACACTATATAGTGAAAGGTATATAGACACCTAACCATCATACCCATACGTGGTCCAGATTTAGACATCCCAGTCCAGATATAGTCCCCCTTGCTGTTCACTATACTTGGAAGTCTTTCGACTAGATTTTGGCTTTACCCATTCAGTGGTTTAGCAGAAGCCTTAAGGTTTTGTGCCCAAATTGACTGGTGTTTGTTGTTCATTTTTCCTCCTACCCTGACTAAAGCCCCAGTTCCAAGAGAAAAAGCTGCCCCACTCCATGCTTCACCACCGTGGGGATGGTGATTTTTGTTTTGCAAACAGTTTGTTATTAAGGACAAAAAGTCTATAACATGCATTAATATCCACATTTAAAACAAAGAAAAAAGAAAAAAAAACGATAGAATACAGATGTTTTGCTTTTCTGTGCTCTTATACAGCGCAAGCTGTCACTAACCTGTTGAACCCCACCGTATAACGCTGCCTCTTCTGGCACTGTGATAATGATACAGGGGTTAACCATGTGATTCTGGATCACAGTCACCAGCTCCTGACACCACTGACTGCCTACAGCAATAAGCTGCTGCGCACACATGCTTCTCTCCTCTCTGGAGACCACTTTCTGGTAATGTTGTAAAATGGCAGTCATCTTCAAATAAAGAGAAGAGGGGAAAGAATTCATTTTTCTTAACCATCTTTATTCGAGAAAGCGTTCATCTGTTTTGTTTTTGCCCTTCTCACCTGTTCAGGAGCGTTTGAGAAGAGCTTATGAGCCTCATCCAAAATCAGATGACAGAGCCTATGAAAGTAGAAGTACTGCACTTCCAGCAACCTGGCCAGGCTAAAAGGGGTGGTAACCAGCAACTGACCTAATTCACAACACACAGCATAGTTTGGCTCAGTGGCACTTTCATTATGTGTTAAAGTTAAAACCAGCAAGGTGGCTTACAGTTGTTCGGAATCTTGGTTTGTTCGGCCTCGTTCTTGCCTATTCCAACCAGTACAAAGGCGGGGTGAAGATTCACGGCTGCCTGATCCTCCTCTAATAGCTCCAGCACTGACTCTACCTTTTCCCAACCTGGACAAACAATCACTGCTATGGGCTGAAAAGTGAAAAAGAGAAAGATTAAAAAATATCTAGAACATCTATGCAAATCCATCAATACTGACCAATACTCCAAAAACGTAAGGATTAGGACTATTTAACCAACATCTTGACAAAACTTGGATTTTAACATCTGAGTAGAAATAAAGAAGATTATTGGGGCATATTGGAGGACAGATGGTAAGGCCCAGAGATTAGAGACTGGTTTAACAGTCTTCTTGTGTCGGTCTCTCACCCCTGTGTACACAGTGAGGGCACTGAACAAAGAGGCCATCTGCAGCTGAGCCAGCAATGGTGGGATGTAGGAGAGAGGACTGTCTCCACTGTGGCATATCAGCACCGTGTCACAACCTCGTGCCACAGAGGGCCAGCAGTAACTCTCGGCCAGGCCTGGTCCTGTATACTTTCTTCTCAACAGGAGCTAACCCCACACACACACACACAAATCCATGCTTAATACACATTTTCTTACTAGTTTGATGGAAAAAAAAATCAATAATTAAAATGTAATTAATTATAGCCCTTCACTTTAAGCTAGCCAGTCAACAAGATATTTTGATGTAAATCAATATTTAGAATTCCAGAAAGAGACCCAGAAGCCAGCAGGATGGTGATTACTTTATGGAAATGCTCGGTGATTGGAGCCCGGGTCAGGGTTCTACAGGGGTTGATAGCGACAGCTGAGTGCACCAAAACTCCACTATTGCTGGTTTCACAGCATGTAATCTGACACACACACAAAACAGATTTCATTCACAGCAGGACATTACAGAGAATACCAATAATCATCAGTTACCCATTACTAATGATCAAAAAACAGCTATCTACTATGTGCTTACTGCTGGAGAATTCCCCATGCCTACATCTACATCTCTTTCTTAGGATTCAGAAGGTGGATTCTTAAAACCTTATGTAAGCGATTCAAAGAGACAAAAAGGATAACACACAAACACATTCTCCAACACTTACATTATCCTCAAGAGACTCTGAGTCTGGATTTATTGGATCAGGGTTCAGCAACTGTAGCAATCTGCACAGAAATTCATACTTGGAAGCAAAACCAAGATATTTCTTTATAAAATCAGCCAGGTGAATAATTTAATGAGAAGAAATGACCCACCTGGCACAGGCAAACTGCTCTTTGGCAATTGCTGTCTCTTGAGTGAGAGCTGGTTCTTTCTGCAATGCGGGGGGTTAGGGTTAGAAGACATCCACAGTCTTCTAATAATACCATGTTTATAAAGTGAAGCTATTTGAATATTAGTATCCACTGACCAGGCGTAACATTATGACCACCTGCCTAATATTGTGCTGGTCCACCTCTTGCTGCCAAAAAAACCCTGACCCATCCTGCACTGTGTATTCTGACACCTTTCTATCAGAACCAGCATTAACTTCTTCAGCAATTTGAGCAACAGTAGCTCGTCTGTTAGATCGGATCACACGGGTCAGCCTTCGCTTCCCATGTGCATCAGTGAGCCTTGGCCGTCCATGACCCTGTCACCGGTTCACCACTGTTCCTTCCTTGGACCACTTTTCTTTTGACAAATACTGACCACTGCAGACCGGGAACACCCCACAAAGGCTGCAGTTTTGGAGATGCTCTGATCCAGTGGTCTAGCCATCACAATTTGTCCCTTCGTCAAACTCGCTCAAATCCTTACGCTTGTCCATTTTTCCTACTTCTAACATCAACTTTGACAAAATGTTCACTTTCTGCCTAATATATCCCACCCACTAACAGGGGCCATGATGATGAATCAGTGTTATTCACTTCACCTGTCAGTGCTCATAATGTTACGCCTGATCGGTGTAAACACCATTGAAAACAGCAACATCGACCAAACAATTACTACACAGAGTTTTAATCTTGGGCACAAGGCATAAATGTGAAAGTCTTACTTTGGTACTCAAGTTCAAATTTGAGAATGGGTTCAAAAACTTCAGAAATCTGTTTTAAAGGAGAGACACCTCCATGAGTCAGGTATCCAGGCCAAACAAACATTATTGAACATGTGACTAAAAATACATCACCTTACCTGAACAAGTTAAGGTTTTCAGCCAACTGCTCTGCAAGGGTGCGATCAGTACACTCTAAACAGGATTCTTGAAAGTCCCTGAAAAATGAATGGTTTCGTGAATGTATTCAAGTTAATATAGCGACGTAGACATTTTCTTAGCTTGACATCTGCCGAAATGAATGAGGCACTAAATCTATATATATATATATATATACTGTGTGGAGAAATGGAATAAACCTTTAATGTGAAAAAGAGGTATTGTGTGAGAGAGGCTGGATCCTCCCACGAGCGAGGGAAACCAAGTGACAAGCAAGTTGTTCAGGTGTGTGTGTGTAGAAAGAGAGAGAGAGAGAGGTTGAACACCCATATACAGCCTTACAGTGTACAGCTGACAGTATTGAAACGGCAAGGCCAGTTCTTTTGTTTGTGCTATAAACCAAAAGTTATTTGGGCTTGAGATGAAAAAGCAGATTCTTTCTTTCTTCAAATTTTGGCTTTTCCGTCACTCTGGTAGAGGTGAATGATGTTACTGACTGATGTTTTGGGTTTTTTTCACCATAGCTCTCACAATGGAGAGCATGTCATCAGCTTTCTCTGCTTTAAAATGACTTGCCTTCCTCCCATAGATAGCTCTGTGGTCTCCATGTTGGTTTATCCTTATTAACAACAAATAAAAGTCTACACAGGCAAAACCCAGGGCTGAAACCAGGAGTAGACATTCAGGGCTAGAAAGTGTAATCTAATAGATCTATAGCCAGTAATCTAATAGCGCACACCTGGGCAACAAGAAACATGTCAGTCATATGTTCCAATATTTATGAACACATCAATTTTAAACAAATTCTGGAAAACGTTTGATGGAGCTGGACTAAGTACTCACACAAACAGGTCACTGAAATGGCACTGTGAAAGCTATTCCATAAAATCTGCTCAGAGAGATGTTTGTCTGCATTTTTTTTTAGACTTCTGGGAGATTCATAGTTTCTTATAGTAAAACATATATATTTAAAAAATATTTTGTGGTTGGGAGGCCCTGCATGATTTCCCACACAATCTGTGGGCATGGTGATAAGAAGAAATAACTAGACAATGAGAATAAGAGGATACCTATCAGGTTCTGTTGATTATACATTGACATATTTCTGACTAACATTTTACTGCCACCTCAGGAAGGAAAAGTGAGAACACCAGTAAGAATGCTCTGAGAGAATACAGTGACAAAGAACCACAGGATAAACAGAGTAAAGCTTTCCTACACCCTTCGTCTACTACTTCCTCTCTCCTGATGTGTAGAGCCCAGTGATAGAAAGGGAAAGATGGCCGCCGAGTAGCGTGAAGGACGCACATACACACTTGATATCGACATGAAAGAAGATTTCTACAGTTTGGTCTTGAATCTCTCTAACTAATATAAAGGAAAGAGGGACGGTGGATGACAGCAGGGAAACCAAACAAAGATAACAATGCCTAATAACTGTAATAACACACACACACACACACACACTAATTAGCAAAAAAAATCCACAGTGAGTAGAACCCTAAAATCATTGATGTACATTGTTCTGTTCTTGCCTCTTAAAAACCAGACAATACTGTCGCCTGTGAGACAAACCCAGGAACGACGTCAAGCTGAGCACACCAAACTTCTAATAACCTGTGAGCTGAGGACGTATCATACCAACCTTCTGAAGCTGTTCCACATGCATGCCGGCTGAGACATCACCACTGCGCTGAAGCAAATCATCATTACTCTATGATTTCTATGAATAATGACCAACTCTTGCCTGCTAATGGCCATATGTACTTGGCATTTTGTCACTACCTAGACAACATATTGTAGACAACACGTTACAGTAATTGGCCCCGGTCTTAAACCAGGGTGCTGGATGTCATTGACCTCACAGGGATTGAGGGCTTGTTTTTTCTTCAGTACAAAGTTGTCTCACTACACCATGCTTACTGGACCACAATGTTGTTGAGATTAGTGTATTCATTACTGACATGACTATCAGTGTACATGTTTAAGTATGGTATGCTGAGTGAAGGCTTGACCACTGGGAATTTGATCTACACAGCTTCTGCTACAATCACCCTACATGACCTTGATTTAAGTTGACCGAGCTTGCTCTGAAATACTCAAGCAAATTATTATAATCATTTATCTCTGACTCTGATCATCCTCTGAAGTTTCTATGTCCATCTCTAACTCTCTATGTAACAGAGATGATGTGAAATGTGTGAGATTTCTTAGTGACCTACATAACAAATGTATATGAACTCTGCTGGCCATCATCAGTTCTGGGAAATGTACATAGACAGGTAATGAGTACAGCTCCAATTCTACCCTTTAACTACCACCTCACAAAGCAAAGCTGGTGCTTAAACATATAACTAATAAATGTAAAATATAAACCTAATCAGTATTAATAAATAACAAAAAACAGCTGCAGAATAGAAGTGTCAAGCACTCACCCAATCTTTACTTTCCCTTCCTCAGTTCTCTCGGGGATGGCATTTTTGTCAAATACGTCTTGTCCATCAGACATCTCATTTTCTTGCTAAAAAAAGAGCAGAAGATATCAGACTGCCACAAACTACTGAGACACACTGCTTACCATTCTATGCCTGGTTGTATAGTCAAAGCCAAAGAACTTACAGCAGACACTGCTCCATTGGGAACAACTGACTTCACTACAGATGCCTCATGATCTATTTCGAAACAAGAAAGTTAGACAGCCATGAAACACACAAACAACTACACCAGGAATAATGAATAGTCTGACCTGGAAAATAAAACTTACGTGGCATGAAATCGTCTCTCTTGTTCTTCCTGGTTAGAAAGTGCGAAGGAGCAGAGCGCAATGTACAGCAGCCATTCATTTTGAGAATATGTTGAGGACAGCTGAAAATATCCCAGGCCAGGCTAACAGGGGAGCGGTCAACAAACCCATTCTGATCCCGTAGAGACTTCTCGCTTGAGAAACAGGCAAACTTCTTCACCACCAAATCATCATTTACACAGATCTGCAACACAAAAAGTAAAAGTAAAGTGTAAAGAACGAAACGCTTGTTTAAACATGACTAAATATCTAAAGAATGGCGATGATTTATATTATTATGATTTTATACACAGATCAGTCATAACATTATGATTCTCTCATCATCATGGCTTCTGTTAGTGGGTAAGGATTTGAGTGAGTTTGACAAGGGCCAAATTGTGATGGCTAGACCACTAGATCAGAGCATTTCCAAAACTGCAGCTCTTGTGGGGTGTTCCTGGTCTGCAGTGGTCAGTATCTATCAAAAGTCCTCTAAGTCCATTAAGCACTGTAAGTATCCTTTAAGTCCTGCAACCTACTAACATCTTGGTGCCAGATACCACAGCAAACCTTCAGGAATCTATGGACCATTCAGGGACGCTTTGACGGGTTCAGGACTTTTTTCTAAACCTTGTGGAAAGCCTTCCCAGAAGAGATGGTGAAGCTGTTATAGCTACAAAAGGCGGGGCAACTCCATATTAAATTCATGTGCATGTAAAGGATCTGCTGCTAACAACTTGGTGCCAGATACCACAACACACCTTCAGGGATCTAGGGACCTTCACACCTTGACTTACATCAAACCAAAGACATTACAAACAAGACTACTGGACTCATTTCTTAAGCAGTAATGGCTGACATAAAAATTTGGGTTAGCAAACATTTTAGATATGAATCTAGACGTTATCCGCTGCAGCTGAATGCCCACACACATTCTCAAAATTACCTTCACGTTTCTGATGGTCAGGTACAGCTCGACAGCAGTGCAATCATCATGTGTTCCACAAAGAACGACCTCAACCAATGTAGATGCTGCAACGATGGAACAAGAGGATTACAATTCCTACATCAACACTAGACTAGAACAAGCGTATGTAAACATGCTAAATGAATTCTGACCTTGTACAAGATTGTGGAGGTATTTTGTAGCAGAGCTGTCCCACTGTGGAGATGGACTGTAGCAGGCACCAAAGAGAAGAAAATCAATGCTGACTCAATAATAAACAGACTGAATCTACAGTAAAAATTAAAAGCTTTCTGGTCACTGTGATATCTTACACTAGCTCGGCTGTCTCACTGTAGATGTGCACTTGGAGTTTCACTGGGTGAATCCGAGCTAATTTGAACCTCAACACGCGGAAAGGCAGTAGCAGGAACTTATCAAGAGGAGCCCTAACGCTGCAGGAAAAATGGCTGATGTTATTAAATATCAAACATCTGATCAAACAAGAATCCAGCAATGCAGCTACTTATTTGAAAATTTTCTTTTTTAGACATCCATAAAATATTGTTCATGATTTCTTTAAAGTAATATAAACTGCAAGTTTGTTTAATGAGCTTAAAACAACTCTAATGTGTTCGGTTACTTACTGCACACATCACAGATAAAAGCCTGGAAAAGTTTCTACATACTCGTCTATGCTGACCACGACACGCTCTCCATGGTCAACTAAGAAGCAAGTTGCCTGACTCCTCCCTGATCTCAGGAATAGAGACTCCACTTTGGCCCTACACCAGCTCTTCATCACTGGCCAAAACACTACACACACCTAGCGTGACAGACACACAAAGACTGATTTCAGTCATTAAAGCAGACAAGCTGCTAAACACAGCAAATCTGAACATACACTATATTGCCAAAGGTTTTGGGACACCCCTGCAAATCATTGAATTCAGAAGTTGATTTTCAGGGGTTGGGTTTGGCCCACTAGTTCCAGTAAAAAGGAACTTTTAATGCTTCAGGATACCAAGACATTTTGGACAATATCATGCTCCCAACTTTGTGGGAACAGTTTGGGGATGACCCCTTCCTGTTCCAACATGACTGCACACCAGTGCACAAAGCAAGGTCCATAAAGACATGGATGAGTGAGTTTGGTGTGGAGGAACTTCACAGAGTCCTGACCTCAACCCGATAGAACACCTTTGGGATGAATTAGAGCGGAGACTGAGAGCCAGACCTTCTCATCCAACATCAGTGCCTGACCTCACAAATGCACTTCTAGAGGAATGGTCAAAAATTCCCATAAACACACTCCTAAACCTTGTGGAAAGCGAAGAGGAGTTAAAGCGGTTATAGCTGCAAAGAGCAGGTCTACTCCATATTACATTCATGTGCATGTAAAGTCAGATGTCCCAGTTTTGGCCTGGCTCACAGTCTCCGCTCTAATTCATCCCAAAGGTGTTCTATCGGGTTGAGGTCAGGACTCTGCGCAGGCCAGTCAAGTTCCTCCACACCAAACTCACTCATCCATGTCTTTATGGACCTTGCTGTGGTCACTGGTGTGCAGTCATGTTGGAACAGGAAGGGGTCATCCCCAAACTGTTCCCACAAAGTTGGGAGCATGAAATTGTCCAAAAATGTCTTGGTATGCTGAAGCATTAAGAGTTCCTTTCACTGGAACTAAGGGGCCGAGCCCAACCCCTGAATTCAATGATTTGGAGGGGTGTCCCAAAACTTTTGGCAATATAAGTGTATATCAAATGTAGTATTTGTATCTAAATGTATGCAGTGATCATTAGTGTCCATTATACCTGTCCCTTCTCCAATGACGATAGCTTTACTTTCTGCACATCCAGGTTGACGCTGTGATAGAAGAGATTCATTTTAACCTGCAGGTTCTTGTAGTCTTCAGAACTCTCCTTCAGACCACGTCCTTTCACAGTTTGCCCCCAAATACATCCTGGATCCTCAACCTGACAAAGAAAAGAACAAGTTCTCTATATACACCCCTGAGAAAATACAATCAGACACCATTTATTTAGAAACACCTAGTTTAGATACACACATGCCAATTTAATCAAGCAACCCACACAAGTGCATCTGTACCGGCATAAGACCACTACTGACCGTCTCAATTCCACTGCTGGTTTGTGAGCCGAATAATCTCTATAATAATATCTGCTCAGCAGTGCTCCTGTGGTAGTTTGCTTCTACTGATGGAAATGGGGGATTGACAGTTCATAGTAGTATATGGGCTATGGTCAGTAACTGTATAGCTACAAAGTGAACCTGTAAGGTAGATAGGCCTAGCTATTTGTACAACTGTCAGTTTTACTTTGCATGGATAAGAGAAATACTATAATGTAGTGGTACTGTAGAAAGAAGGATAAACTGCTGCTAAATATCATACTGCATTTAGAATATTCTGCCTGTACAATTAGTGTTAAAACCGTACCTTGACTATTGCCAGTTCTAACATTTCTTCAACTTCCATTTCCAAACCTGAAAAACAGAACAGAAATTTACAGCCATTATAGCCCGATTACCTAAACCATGACTCCAGTAGGTAATTTCTTATACAAAATACTCCTCCAAAAGCTGATACACTATATTGGCAAAAGTTTTGGGACACCCCTCTGAATCATGTGTTGGGCTCAGCCCCTTAGTTCCAGTGAAAGGAACCTTTAATGCTTCAGCATACCAAGATATTTTGGACAATTTCATGTTCCCAACTTTGTTGGAACAGTTTGGGGATGACCCCTTCCTGTTCCAACATGACTGCACACCAGTGCACAAAGCAAGGTCCATAAATACATGGATGATTGAGATTGGTGTGGAGGAACTTCACAGAGTCCTGACCTCATTCCCGATAGAACACCTTTGGGATGAATTAGAGCGGAGACTGGGAGCCAGGCCAAAACTGGGATGTCTGCCTTTACATGCACATGAATGTAATATGGAGTTGGCAGCTATAACAGCTTCAACTCTTCTGGGAAGGATTTCCACAAGGTTTAGGAGTGTGTTTATGGGAATTTTTGACCATTCCTCTAGAACAGGGGTAGGCAAGTTTGGTCCTAGAGAGCCGCAGTCCTGCTGAAAAAAAAAAACTTACCTGCCTGTAGCCTTAGTAATCCTGAAGACCTTGATTAGCTTGTTCAGGCGTGTTTGATTAGGGTTGGAGCTGAAATCTGCAGGACCGCGGCTCTCTAGGACCGAACTTGCCTACCCCTGTTCTAGAAAGTCAGGCACTGATGTTGGATGAGAAGGCCTGGCTCACAGTCTCCGCTCTAATTCATCCCAAAGGTGTTCTATGGGGTTGAGGTCAGGACTCTGTGCAGGCCGGTCAAGTTCCTCCACACCAGAGTCTCTCATCCATGTCTTTATGGACCTTGCTTTGTACACTGGTGTGCAGTCATGTTGGAACAGGAAGGGGTCATCCCCAAACTGTTCCCACAAAGTTGGAAGCATGAAATTGTCCAGAAAGTCTTGGTATGAAGCTGAAGCATTAAGAGTTTCTTTCACTGGAACTAAAGGGAGAAGCCCAACACCTGAATTCAATGATGTGAACGGACGTCCCAAAACTTTTGGCAATGCAGTGTATATGTTTGAAGCTTTAATGCTAATTCTTTAGCTACCTCAGTCGGCCGTCTGCAAAAGCCTAGAGAATATGACTTTGAAACCTTTCTTGAGTCTTTCAGAGTCTTAAACGTTTCATTTGACAAAAAAGTTTAGACGAATAAAAGTGAGGCGACTTTGGCACACTCACTGAAGCCATGGAATTAAATGAGCACCTCTTGCACGGTATACAGGTTAACCATAAGACTTTATTTAAGCCAAAGCCTCATTAGATAACATATTTAAGTCAGCTGGTGCTAAACTAAAAATGTAAAGAAAACGTGGCCGAAATATATGCGTTTAATTAGCTCTTCGAGGGCTAGCGATAAAATGATTAGTTAGCTGTATGCTGTAAAGAAGCGTGCGCTAGTTAGTTAGGACCAGACAAGCGGATGGATATGATGGTCATATTTTTAGTTTTATACTTTCGTTTCGATAACTGGACGTACCTTAGCTCCAGTGATGTCCAAACCTTCAATCCGACTACTTTCTATTTAAATAAATGAGGAAAGTCAACGTGTGTACATGCAGATCCGTCTGCTCTAAACTGTCTCCGTCACGTGCCTCCGTTCCCGCCCACACATCTAGCTAACTGTTAATGGTTCCGGAAGTTTCTCTGACACAGGGATGGAAAGTGTTTATAAAAAAAGTAGTTATACTTAGTTACTATTTTATGGAATATTAATGCAACTAGACACTTTAGACCTTCAAACTATTTATTAGAAATATTGAAAGTTTCTTCTTCTCTTATACAGCTAATGAGCGCACGCTACAGATCAATAAAAAATGGCGTCAGTTTAGCATCCATTACATTTACTTTAGCATCCATTACGTTTACTTTAGCATTCATTACATTCAGTTTAGCATCCAGTTACTTAAGTTTAGCATCCATTACATTTAGTTTAGCATCCATTACATTTACTTTAGCATCCATTACATTTACTTTAGCATTCATTATTCAGTTTAGCATCCATTACATTTACTTTAGCATCCATTACATTCAGTTTAGCATCCAGTTACTTAAGTTTAGCATCCATTACATTTACTTTAGCATCCAGTTACTTCAGTTTAGCATCCATTACGTTTACTTTAGCATTCATTACATTCAGTTTAGCATCCATTACATTTGCTTTAGCATCTATTACATTTAGTTTAGCATCCATTACATTTGCTTTACCAACCAGTTACTTCAGTTTAGCATCCATTACATTTAGTTTAGCATCCAGTTACTTCAGTTTAGCATCCATTACGTTTACTTTAGCATTCATTACATTCAGTTTAGCATCCATTACATTTAGTTTAGCATCCAGTTACTTCAGTTTAGCATCCATTACGTTTACTTAGCATTCATTACATTCAGTTTAGCATCCATTACATTTAGTTTAGCATCCAGTTACTTCAGTTTAGCATCCATTACGTTTACTTAGCACCCATTACATTTACTTTAGCATCCATTACATTCAGTTTAGCATCCAGTTACTTCAGTTTAGCATCCATTACGTTTACTTAGCACCCATTACGTTTACTTTAGCATCCATTACATTCAGTTTAGCATCCAGTTACTTCAGTTTAGCATCCATTACGTTTACTTAGCACCCATTACGTTTACTTTAGCATTCATTACATTCAGTTTAGCATCCATTGCATTTACTTTAGCATCCAGTTACTTCAGTATAGCATCCATTACATTCATTTTAATTCATCTGGGGAAGTTTATAAAAAATAAATAAATAAAGAATTGATCATGGTATCAAAAAACAGCTTTTGTTCCAATATTTTTGCTTGCTTAGATGGTTTGACACAAAATTTTATGATTTATGTTTGTTATCTATATGGAAATGCCGGGAAATACAGCTGAAATCATAAACTCTCATTTCATGTCCATCTATTGATCTCAAACTCAAATGTCTCTGTTCTATAGCACAAATTAATAAATTTTCTTTGTTGTTCCAATAGCTTCCAATGGATCTGTAGTTAACACTGTAGTTATCTGTGTCCTGAAGAGGGATAAGTCATAAGTGTCGATGGTGCAATAGTTAATATAAAATAAGGCATTTTTGTCTCCCAAAAATGTATGAAGTTTTCTTTGTTTGTCACATATATATTGCTCAAGGTGCTGGGGCTTGAAGCCTGATCTTCCGGTCAACCACTTGAGCTACCACCACCATTTAGACTAGTATCATTATATGAGCACAAGAAAATAAACAATATTATTTTCTTGTGCTCATATAATGCTACTAGTTGGTCATCACTGCAGTCACTCTAGGCACAATATTTTGAGAAATGTTCTTCTAGCAGTTGGATTACTTTTAACAAAAATTCATCCATCCATCCATCTTCTATACCCACTTTATTCCTAATTAGGGTCACGGGGATCTGCTGGAGCCTTTCCCAGCACACATTGGGTGAAAGGCAGGGGTACACCCTGGACAGGTCACCAGTCCATCACAGGGCCACACACATAGACACCCACACACACTCCTATGTCAAATTTAGAATTACCAAATAAACCTAATGTACATGTTTTAGGACTGTGGAAGGAAACCGGGGTACACCCACGCAGGAACGGGGAGAACATGCAAACTCCACACAGAAAGGACTCGGGATTCAAACCCAGGACCTTCTTGCTGTGAGGCAACAGTACCTAATACATTTTTTGGAAACAGAAAAACAGAAAGCAGCCAACAAACACATGGAAAACTCCTCACAGGTCGTAATCCAAGCGCAGGAGTGAACCTTGAAGCTGTGAGGCAGAAACATTAACACCACAGTGTAGTAGAGAAGTTTATTTATTCGTTTTTCTCAGATACCGCTACAAATCATTTGAACTTTCATATGTCTAGTACCATATTCTACCACCATATGTCCAATATGACAGTCCATTGTAGGTAGAAAAGTAATAATAAAGTCTTGCAGATTGGTCAACAAGAGACACAAAATCAGGGTCTCAAAACCGAAGCACTAAACATTTTAGCAGTTAGACTCAACTCACCAAATCATTACCAATAGAAAACATAATGGCACTTCAGGATTCAACAGAAACCACTGTCCTAGCTGAATCAGGTCCCTACTACTTCCTACAGCTACACCTGTAGACACTGTATGTGTATCTGCTGAGATGTAGAGGTATATGAAACCTCTGGTCCAGGTCTGTAATTGTGAAGATAATCTAGGGAGAAAAAATTTTAGTATGTTATTGTAGTACTGTACCACTCTTATTTTTTCTAGTGAGGATTTTTTCCACTGATCTTTTTTTAACTCACCTCTACATACGGGTAAAAGCTGGTCTGGCCCAAACTTTCCCAATACTGTCCAGACTCAAATCGTAATTTGTACATCCCTACAGTGAAATCTTGTCTGGCGATCAGCTCTGGACAGTGGCCATTCTCATCTGTGGTCCTGGAAAGGACAATAAATCCATGTGTCCAAGTTTTATTGAACATGTAAACAATATACCAGTGAACATGACCGTGATAGATATTCCTAAGAGGCATGTACCCAGTAGTGATAAGGTTCCAGAGGACCATCTGAGTGTCTAGACGATGCAGACTGAGGGCCATGCGTGCTGCAGGAACCCCGTCTGCAGTGTTCAGCACGTGGGTAACAAGAGGACTGTCCATCTCAAATGTATCTGGTTAGGAAATGATACAGATTATTGATTATAAATGTTTGATCATTTTTGATGTTTGTATTGTAGAATTTTGTAGTTACAGCTTGGTCCTCTACATACTTAAATGCGTTTTAGGCCTATATAGCACTTTAAAAAAATGTATATATAGCACTATATATTTAGGCCTATATAGTACTTTTAAAAGATGCCTTTAAACCATTTTCTTGCACTATTAGCAGCTGTTGAACTAAACGTTCTCAACGAGAGATTGTGGTCAGCCAGTTAACTCTTACTGCGACTGCCTGATCAATCAGCAGTGCTCATACATCATGGTACGGCAGTGTAAATATTCTTATTCTATAAGATTGTAAACAGCACATACACATGCAGAAATAACTAGTCACCTAACATTAGCTCTAAGTTTTAAGAAAAATAAGGAACAAATGCTACCAACAGCTCTCCATAATGGCTATCATGAGTGCTCTAGCCAAACATCTATCATTTACTAGCTTCCCAGCAATTTAAAGAACACATAAATTGTGGTGTGTTTTCCCTGAATCTGTATGGGTTCTACTGTGAGATTCTCCAATTTCCTTCTACAGCATGCCAGTAGGTGAACTGGCTAAGGTAAATTGTTCCTAGTTGTGAGTGAGCATGTGCTGGTGTGTACATAGTGCTGTGCAATGGACTGATGTTCCCTCCAGTATATAGTACCACATCGTACCCACAACCTTGATCAGGATAAACTGGGCAGTTAAGATAAAAGACGTAATGAAAAATATGACTTCACCTTTTCAGCAAGACAAAAAAACAAAACAAAACTAAACCATCCCTGTATACTTTTTCTTTTTAGAATTTCTCTGATGTTGAGGAACTGGTGATATTTGATGTAACTGAAATAAAGTCTAATGCTTGATTACAAAATTTGACCTGGATTCATGCTGAACGAAACTTTTGCAGTATTGTCAGGTCAGCTCAGAGTATTTAAGAACACTATATAAAGTAGCTTTTCCTCGTTTCACTCGATAATAAACCTCTTTTCATATTGTACTAACTATTCTAAACACTGTAACTAACAATTCTTTTCTAAACTGGTGTACTGTCCATGGTGCTGAAGCTCCAAAGTAACATTAACAGTAACATACACAAAAACCTCTGAAGTAACAGTACTAACAATTTATCCTTAAGCTTTCTCATTATTACTTGCCCTACCAGTAGACAAAGCTGAAAGAAAGCAACTGAAGTAAAAACCCATACCTGTGTTGTGTAAGAAGATGCAGTGGTGATCTCATCTGCTCATCCACTCACTCGGAGATTCTGACTGAACCGGCTGCGTTTATACTGAAGTATGGCCGCTTGATTAGTTAATCAATAACAACAATTCCTTGGTTTAATGGTTAAAGAAATAGAGAGGACAGTAGTGTATTTTGGACACACATTATCATCAGAATCAGAAAAAAAGAGATTTGATCCTTTTAGTTTAAAGTCTAAGCAAGTCTACATGAAATGGTGAACTCTTAAGAGTCTTGTGCTATGACTACTATCTTACTCACACTCTCCTCAACATGTAATACAGCACACATGGAAATGCTAAGGTCTGAAAATGAACTTTTAACTGTGGAATTTACCACTATGTTATTGATTATTGGCCAAAAATCATTGGGATTGTTCCATTTAATCATAGTGCATTTTAGTTTTGATATAAATAGACAATTCATGTGATATTAATGCAATATGAGTAAATAAAAATGCTATAAATTAAGGTATAACAATTATAATTATGTATTATTCATTATGTAAATATATTTCTTTTTAGGTGCAGAAAAGAAGAAACGTGTGGATGATATGTAGTTCTCGGCTCCAGAGTTGAAAATCTTTACTTCACTACACCTCCACACTACTAAAACACTTTTACATGCTATAGCTTGTCATTTCCATAAACAGTGAACCTCTACCACTTGGATCAGATGTCAATTTTAAAGCTGAAAGCTAGTGTGAGTACGGTGTATGGAATGGAATATAAAATTAAGCAAATACTAAAATGCAGACCAGGGATTTAGCTGATTCAAATGATTGACAATAGCCAAAGCTTTTCATTTAAAGCAAGATGAACTTTGTTTGATGAGTGACCTCATGACTTCATTGGCTAATCTTATCATGTCTTATCATATTTATTGTATCCTGGTAAAAGCTTAGTCATAAACCTATATATACAGAAACTAAATGAAAATTCGGGTAATACAGGCGAGCAGTGTTTGTGTAGCTCTGTTTAAATTTCCACACTTGTGCTAGATTACACCCTAGTCTCTCTTTTAGTCGTTTTAGCCACATTTACTGTGAAATCTTTGATAAATATCAATATTAAATTAGCAAGGGAAGACAAGGCAGCTTTAAAAATCATTTATTACTGAATTGTTTTAGATTCAAACTGGTATGCCTAGTTTGAAACTTTGAAAAGTCTTTTTCCATTTCCAGTCCCATGTCTTCTTCAGATCACCTATATTGGAATCTGATAATTATAAGCATGCATCACATAATAATTTGCAGATTACAGATTATTATGGTTAGCAAGTTTATTATAAAATATTCTACATTTTTACAGTTATGTACACTATATTGCCAAAAGTTTTGGGACACCCCTACAAATCATTGCAATTCAGGTGTTGTTTTTCAGGGGTTGGGTTCGGCACCTTAGTTTCAGTGAAAGGAACTCTTAACGCTTCAGCTTCATACCAAGACATCTTAGACAGCTTGGGGATGACCCCTTCCTGTTCCAACATGACTGCGCACCAGTGCACAAAGCAAGGTCCATAAAGACATGGATGAGTGAATTTGAGTCCTGACCTTAACCTGATAGAACACCTTTGGGATGAATTTGAGCAGAAACTGTGAGCCAGGCCTTCTCGTCCATCATCAGTGCCTGAACTTACAAATGCGCTTCCTGTGGAATGGTCAAAAATTCCCATAAACACACTCCTAAACCTTGTGGAAAGCCTTCCCAGAAGAGTTGAAGCTGTTATAGCTGCAGTCTAGGTGCTGACCTTATAAACATTGCAGATTATCTAGTACTATATTATTTTTTTGAAAGCTGTTCCTTAAGAGTTCTGTGCTTTCTGAAAGATTTCTATTTGGGACATTTTAACAAATAGAACCATGAAATGTTCTTAAAGGTCATCTTAAAGGTTGGGTACTGACTTACTTTGTGTTACATGTCCTCCTCTTACTCGTATCATTTTACTCTGAGAAATTGTCCATATGTAAAATGTATATTCATGCTGCCTTGTATGCGGTGTTCTTGGGACTAGGATAAAGCATCACTGAAAATGAATGGATGTATGTTTTTTTGCTTCAAACATGCTTGATATGGAGTGCTCATTCTGAATTTAATAAAGTGTCTGGTGAAGGGAAAATGATCGACTGAAATATAATGAGCTCTGTTGCAGAAATAGACTTCTATAATCGATTAAAATGCTTGAATTCTAAGGCACAGTAGATCAGAGTGGTGGTGTTTGAAAGTAGAGCAAAGAGCCTTTATAACTGTTATCAGATATTTCTGTAACCACATAACATACACCAATCTGGCATAACATTATGACCACTGACAGGTGCCGTGAATAAGACTGATGATCTCCTCATCATGGCACCTGTTAGTGGGTGGGATATATTAGGCAGCAAGTGAACATTTTGTCCTCAAAGTTGATGTGTTAGAAGCAGGAAAAATGGACAAGCGTAAGGATTGGAGTGAGTTTGACCAAGGGCCAAATTGTGATGGCTAGACCACTGGATCAGAGCATCTCCAAAACTGCAGCTCTTGTGGGGTGTTCCCGGTCTGCAGTGGTCAGTATCTATCAAATGTGGTCCAAGGAAGGAACAGTGGTGAATCGGTGAACATTTTAAGTAATAGTTCTTATATATCTATTATACATTCTGAATACTGTCAACAGATATAATTTATGTATATGACTCATGACTCAAGGACAGAGAGACTGAGAGAAACATGGGGAAAACAGACAGAAACGGAGCAGAATGGGGAGAGAGACAGAGAGAGAGAGAGGGAGAGAGGGAGAGAGGGAGAGAGAGTGTTTATAATGAGGGAGAAAATTTCTCACAAACCCTCTAACCCCTTGATATGGAAAAAAACAAGCCATAATTGCGGTGGTTAAAGTAGTGCCAGACAGAATAAAGAAATAAAGCAGGATTATTTTAACAGGTGCACATTATTATTCCAGATCATTTCAGATGACATAATAATATACAAATGCTGCCAAAACACTACAGAGTCTACAGGAGGAAAGAGGACAAAATGTGTGTGGGGAAAAAAAAAATATATATATTTTTATATATATATATATATATATATATATATGCATCATGGTATATGGTGGCAGATATCCAGATAAATATATACAAAATTATAGCAGTTCAGAAAGACTGGTGTGGGTGTGATGTGTGTACCAGTGGCAGAAGTACATAAAATCTTTCATATGAGCAAATGTATGAATCATTACCCATATTCCAGGCAGGGGTCAGCAAACAGGCAGCCAACATAATTCATCCATAATCATAAATCAAATAATCAGCTTCAGGTCATAATAAGGAAGAATTTGGAATTTAGAAAAAATAAAGAACTAGGAATAGGGGAAATTCTTTTTCTTCTTCTTCGGGCTTTTCCCTTCAGGGGTGGCCACAGCGAATCATCTCTCTCCACCTATCCCTATCTTCTGCATCCTCAACACTTGCACCCGCTAGCTTCATATCCTCATTTATTCCATCCATATACCTCCTCTTTGGCCTTCCTCTTTGCCTCCTGCCTGGCAGCTCCATGTCCAACACTCTCCTACCAATATACTCACTCTCCCTCCTCTGAACATGTCCAAACCATCTTAATCTGCCCTCCCTAACTTCGTCCCCCAAACGTCCAACATGCGCTGTCCCTCTGATGTACTCGTTCCTAAACCTGTCCAACCATGTCACTCCCAAAGAGAACCTCAACATCTTCAGCTCTTGGAATAGGGGAAAGTAAGGCTCACTAATGATGAGGATATAAATAGCCAGGCCTGGAAACAATCATGAAATGATATCAATGGCAGGATAGCAGAACTAGAATGAAAACATGTCCATACAAAAGCACAATATGGGGGATAAAAAACATGATTAGAGTGCTCATGCTTCAATCGTGCTGAGAGCGGGGAATTCACAACAGTGGGATGGAGCTTGTTATCACACCATCACCACCACTTCATGCTGGGAAATAAAAGCTAAATTATCAGAAAGTATCCGTTTCTGCAGCTCTGTGTGTATTCTGCCTAGAATGTTTCATTTGTGCTATGTACCTGCAGGACTTTAGATCACCTGCTATTCTGGTGTCTAAAAAAAGCACATACATTTTGTTCTTTGAAGTAAAAAAAAGGCCTGCTGAAGTTGCCTTCCTGCAAGATCCCAAATTGGGTATTTTTCCCCTTAATTACACCAATCAGGCATAACATTATGACCACTGACAGGTGCCGTGAATCACACTGATGATCTCCTCATCATGGCCCCTGTTAGTGGGTGGGATATATTAGGCAGCAAGTGAACATTTTGTCCTCAAAGTTGATGTGTTAGAAGCAGGAAAAATGGACAAGTGTAAGGATTTGAGTGAGTTTGACGAAGGGACAAATTGTGATGGCGGATACACGACTGCATCTGAGCATCTCCAAAACTGCAGCTCTTGTGGGGTGTTCCCGGTCTGCAGTGGTCAGTATCTATCAAAAGGAACAGTTGTGAACCGGCAACAGGGTCATGGACGGCCAAGGCTCATTGAATGGACGTGGGGAGAGAAGGCTGGCCCGCGTGATCCGATCCAACAGACGAGCTACTGTTGCTCAAATTGCTGAAGAAGTTAATGCTGGTTCTGATAGAAAGGGGTCAGAATACACAGTGCAGGATGGGTCAGGGCTGTTTTGGCAGCAAAAGGGGGACCAACACAATATTAGGCAGGTGGTCATAATGTTATACCTGGTCAGTGTGTGTTGTGTAATTACTTGTTATTGACACACTAACACGACCATCAGAATGGATAGTGTGTAAAATTCCCTTAATACATTCTGTCATGAGGGTTTAATAATCAGGTTTAACCCAGAGACTGTAAATAACATCTCCATCTTCACCCATTGTGTGTTTTTAAAGAATAAATATGATTATTTTAAAAGTTTCTACCGTGAATGCGAGCTTTCGCACTGTAGGATAAAAATGGACACAATGTCTACGCAGTAGAGACCTTGGATCCAGAGCATGCGCAGTAGAGACCTTGGATCCAGAGCATGCGCAGTAGAGACCTTAGTCTACAGTAAAACATTACATGACTGCAGATTTGTCCAGAGCTTATGGTCTGTGTTGGAAAAAATGTACGCGTGTGCTCCTGGGGCGTGCCTGTCATTTCCCAAACTGTCAATCAACCACGCCCATTTAATCATCATTAAATAACACACAAATATACAGATGTTCTTTAGCACCATCTTGCGGAAACTTGAACACACTGCACATAGATGCGTGCTTCCTGTGCGCGCGCGCACACACACACGCAAACCCAATCGCTCGCTCTCTCTCTCTCTCTCTCTCTCTCACACCTCACACACACACAATCTCTCTCTCACACACACTCTCTCTCACACACAC
>NC_080723.1:3020000-3030000 GCF_019097595.1 Hemibagrus wyckioides | reverse complement strand
GAGGAGACCATCAGTCTTATTCACTTCACCTACTCAGAATGTTACGCCTGATCGGTGTATACTGTAGTAAAGAAAGCATATGTCAGCGTTTCTTAATCAGCAGTTGTACTGGAAGCTTATTACGCATTTCTTCACCTGATTTCTTCTTCAGCATTTCCATGAGATCTGATAAACCTTCTTGTGCTAACTTGCACATATAAAATGTCAGCATGAGGTATTGCTAGCTATTACCATTGTTTTCATGCTGCGATCTTTTCCTTTGTCCCTTCTGACCTTACATGACTTTAGCATCACAAGATTCTAACTGGGTTAAGAATAGAAAAAAGTTGCATGAATTAAACCAATTCTTCATTTGCCAGTGACCTAATGCTACAAACAAAGTTAACCCAGTGTTTGTAACTCCTGATCCCTAACCAATTAAAAAAAAATCAAAGAAAACAAGCAAATTCCTATTTGGGAACTCTGGATTGTATTTTCAGCTCCAAGTTCATCAAATCTACATGGCTGTGCAGAGCATCAGCAGTGAACAAAGGTACACTTCTTACCTTTAAATGAGTTGCTTATGTGGGGTTAGTGTAGCCAGGTAACCAGGAGGTTTGTTGTGGCTGACTACTTAAGTGCAACGAGGAAGACAGCTGATTTGAAGCATCTGGGGACTACGGCATGAGACAGAGACGTGAAAAAGATACTAAACATCTCAGCCTCTTCAACACACACCATCAGAATATGTCATGGCAGCCCTTATGATGCTTATAGTGTGTTGATATGGTGTGTGTGTACCCTGAATGCCTTTAGGTCATCTTTAAGCTTTAAGTTGAAGCCCTGATGACCCTCTGGTATATAGCAGCCACCAGATCATTTCACAGCACTCTGCATGGTGTCTCACTGAAGACTAATGAACTTAACACAACCTTCCTGAAGGGAGAATCGTGGATCCACCTCTCAGTGTAACTGCAGCAAACTGATTTCACCTGTTAAATTGTTTTCAAATGATTATATTAAAGGTTCGGATGTTTGGTTATGGAAAAATCTGCAACCACACTGTGTCTTTGTGTGTAAAGAAAATGGCACAGGCACTGTTACGGTAAGTGTGCAGTGAGTCAAATGTTATAGGAATGTCAGTACAGTTTTAGGAACATAATTTTTTTGCATCTGGCTTTAATCAGCCTTCCCTCCCCCCCCAAAAAAAAAGTGGAGAAGAGACTAAGCTCATATGTTCCTTATGTCTGTTTCAAAAATTATAACTTTGGCAGCAGACAGCTTTTTTTTTTTGTGGTTGGGTTTTACATATTGTTGTAGTTAAAACAGAGCCAGGATGTTGTTGTCTTTGAGCAGAGGTTAAAGTCTTACTGTCATTTCACTCATTAATGAATATCAACCAAAATGGGTTGGAAAAAAATCACAAGAAAAGATTTTTTAGATTTCAGTAAATAATAGTTCACAGCAATAGATTGTCCTATTCAAGTACTACTATGACTTCAGAGGAAGAAACAGGCATAAGCTAACTGTTATGGGTACTGAAACTGTTAAAACAAGTTCCTCACACGGCTATAGAGCAATGGAACCATCAAAGCATCCATGAAAAAGAGTTTTTCTGTCTCTGAACTGGGTAATGTATAATCATTAGGATGTATTTGAAATCTAATTCCATATCCTTACACTTTAACGTGTTAAAGCCCAACAGAGCCGACTTTTATTTATCCGTTTTACCTTTCAGTGTTTAGAGGTAAAGGAATAACTGCTTCACATTTCTGCCAAGAGAAAAAAGGTATGTCTGTACTTTATACACAGTTCATTTCAATTTCAGATTCCAAGATCCAATTAGATGACTCTTTTTTATGGAATCTGGAGCAGCATTGCTCATATAATCTCATATAATTCATTATCCCTGCAATGACCCTCAGAAACGTGTGCAGCTTTATCCGAGTGTGGAAATAATTTTCTTAATGTTTGATTCTCTTTCTACAACAGCTTCATCAGTCGTGTAAACTTCATTAGATCTACAAAAAGTCCCTAAAGTCCCTCAGATACAGTAAGTGATGGACGATGCTCAGTAAGAGTTTATTACCGAATATTTAACGGCTTCGATTAACTTTTTCACTCTTAATGTACGTATTAAAACATATTTGTTGGAGACTGACTTGAGTGTCTTTGACATTGTTGCTAACAGCCGTGATACACCGATCAGATATAACATTATGACCACCTGCCTAATATTGTGTTGGTCCCCCTTTTGCTGCCCAAACAGCCTTGACCCGTCCTGCACTGTGTATTCTGACCCCTTTCTATCAGAACCAGCATTAACTTCTTCAGCAATTTGAGCAACAGTAGCTCGTCTGTTGGATTGGATCACACGGGTCAGCCTTCTCTCCCCACGTGTATCAATGAGCCTTGGCCGCCCATGACCCTGTCGCCGGTTCACCACTGTTCCTTCCTTGGACCACTTTTGATAGATACTGACCACTGCAGACCGGGAACACCCCACAAGAGCTGCAGTTTTGGAGATGCTCTGATCCAGTGGTCTAGCCATCACAATTTGGCCCTTCATCAGACTCGCTCAAATCCTTACGCTTGTCCATTTTTAACAGGTGCCATGATGAGGAGATCATCAGTGTTATTCACTTCACCTCTCACTGCTTAGAATGTTATGCCTGTTCGGTGTATACTGAATGGCCCAAATGTCACTATTTTCTATCACAGCCACTCATACTTCACATTTTATTTGCTATCAGTGAAAGCCTAGCCAAGGAAAACTCGAGCCGACATTTATAAGCTCATTCCTTTGAAGGAATTCTGTGGCTTCATTGACAGGTGTGTCCAGTGGATTCATAACTAGGATTCTAAAGATCCATCCAGGCCAAGGAGGTCTTTAAGGGAGCTGGATAAGCTTTCCTGGACTGATAAAAGTTAAAGACCATCATGTCTGTTTCCTGTGAGCTATGTGTGCAAGCAGCACTCCTTACACCACACCGGGAATGCCCCAAAGTGGAACATATATGCTGTGACCACTTCACGTGGCTTTGAAAGGAAACCACAACTCTTTATCAAACCCAGAACTGCTAAGTTTGTGCACGATCGTGTAAAAGAAGGTATACCTATTGCATCATTCACCCAGAGTGACTTCATCTTGCCTGTATTTGTGTATTTCAGGCCCATGTTTAGGTGGACACCTTTTGCAGTGCTGTCTTAAAGGAGAAATGCAATGTGCAGATAAAACAGACCATACTCTATTCACACACACTGCAATATTTAAACTTACGTTCTTTTAACAAAACACTGCTTTAATTGCACAATTTTTTTATTTAACATATTATCATGGGAAAAAGAAATCTCTAACATTCCTTACCATGCAGAGCACATGGAAACTGGCAGAATGACAGATTGTTTTAATCTTTGGTCTAGTACTTGATTGACAAAACCTCTTTAAAACAGTTCTTCCCACACATCTTGAACGCTTTAGATATGGTAAAACACAAATCTGTCACATAATTAGGAACGGAATGTTCCAGATCAGGTGGGGTACTGGAAGCAAGAACATTTTTCCATTTGCTTTCTTTGGAAACATCAAGGTGACACGAAACATTAGCGCTTCAAATGAAGCAAAATCAGTAGTTGGACAAAACACTTTTGTTTTTAGATTTTTATACTTAATGTGTTTTTCACCTACAAATATTTTGTAACCTTTGTAATTCCTGCAAATAATGGCCTAATGAAAACAAGATCAGTGAATATCTTCCTAGTCTAAGAAAACTAAATACAAATGTACAGAAGTTCAAAGGTAAAGTAATATTTAAAATATTAAAGAAAATGACCCTTTATTAGTATTATCACCACACATACAATACAGGACAGTGGAATGCTTTTCTTCGCATATCCCAGCTTGTTGGGACCAGAGTGGGGCAGGTAGGATACAGTGCCCCTGGAGCAGAAAGGGTTAAGGTGCCTTGCTCATTTTCCCAGCAATGGTAGCTTAGCAGTGCTGGAGCTTGAACCCTGACCTTCTGATCAACAACCTCGAGCAGTAATAATCACTTGAGCTACCAACTTCCCCAACAAAATTGCATTACATACATAGCTTCTAGAAGTGACCCATCTCATGACTCATCTCCAGTTCTGTATTTCTCCAGTTATATATACATCCTGACAATAGCATCATAACTGCACTCACTGTAATAAGAAAACTGATGCCATGGTTCTGTGGCTAATGATGTGAGAATCAGATGATGTGATTTATTCCTTCTGAGACAATAATGTATTACTAGAATATGTGAATCATTATGTGGATCCATTCATTTCCTATTTAAAGAAAATATGCTTATATAACTGTAAACCGACAGGTAAAGTGAATAACACTGATTATCTCCTCATCATGGCACCTGTGTCATGCTTTCAGCTGGGAAACCTTGGGTCCTGCCATCCATGTGGATGTTACTTTGACACGTACCACCTACCGATCCATGGAGGCCTCACCTCGCAACTTACTGGACTTAAAGGATCTGCTGCTAACATCTTGGTGCCAGATACGACAGCACACCGTCATGGATCTAGTGGAGAAAATGCCGGGTTTGACGGGTCAGGGCAACAAAAGGGGGACCAACACAATATTAGGCAGGTGGTCATAATGTTATGCCTAATCAGTGTATATATATATATATATATATATATATATATATATATATATATATATATATATATATATATATAGTTTACTTTAAAAATGCATTAATTTCATGCTAAGTACTAGATGTAAAAGAAATGGCGATGTTTTATACTAGGTGTGGAGTGAATAGCAATGTGTTCTTCCAAGATGAAACAAATTCTGTATTACATTCATCGCCCTTTAAACCCAAGCCTGGGCATGGTTAGAATATTTATTTGCATTCGATGCTGGCATTTCGGTGCTGGCATGCTGAGAATTTTCTGCTCACAAAGAACAGACGAACGAAGAAACAACTTGAACCTGCACGAAGAGGTTTGTCACGCATACGCGAGACACCTTGCAGCTGTTTGACTGGAGCAGAACATTTCCAGAAACCAGAAACGGGATCTGGAGAGCAAAGGAATCCTAGAGTTTATTGCGGGGGGGAAGAGGAGGAGGTTGTACTTATCCAACACAAGCAGATGCAGACTCATTGCCGGGAAATGGAGAGTGAGAAACCGCTTTAACCTGGAACAGATTGGTGGCTCTTAGATTAAATACACATAAGAGGTTATACACCTGTGTCTTGGGGAGAGCTGGCCTGTCTGTACATGTGTGCATGTTTGTGCACTCATATATGTAATTTTCAGCTAAATCTCTCAATAGTTTTGCTTTTGATTAGTGTTATACGCATTAAAACAAAAGTGCCCAACCTTTTATTTGGATGCATCGGCGATGTGTACGCAAATCTAGCATCAACCGCTAAACTCCACGTTAGCGTTTTCGGCAAATCAAGGAGAGTGATCACTGTCATTTAAGATAAGAGTAGCTCTGGAAGATTTAAACATAATTCACAGTCACAAGCCTTGGGATATAATGGTATGATGTATGGGTATGAGCGTGATGTTTGAACAATGTCAACTAGATACAAAAAGAAATAGACTGCTTATGGAAATGTGTCACGAGCGTTCTATAATCCATCATTCCGTTTCGGGTGTTTACTTCTGCAGGTTTAGGTAGCAATGTTGTAATTAGCACAGCGCCTCTGATTTTAGAGTGCGTTATATAAAATAAAGAGAGATGAGATGCACAGATCACAACAGTGCCTCCTCTGACCTTTCTCTTCCACTAACTAGCATTTTACTTTCACTCGCACGCTAACCACAAATGCCATGTTTTCAAAGGCAAAGTAAGCGCATGTTTAACCTCTTTTCTTCTCATCCAGGTTTTGGAGGAAACATCTGCTGAAACATCATTTGGTTCCACTTAATTATTCTTTCATTCATTCATTCATTCATTCAGTACCTTCAGTTCCGTTGGTGTGGATGGTTCTGGAGCCAATCCTGGAAATATCGTGCATGAAATGAGAATACACCGTGGGACATCAATCCACTGCAAACACACACACACACACGCATTTGGCATACCCTGCCCAAATACCAGCATGTTTTTGGGAGTTGGGAGGAAACCAGAGAACCCTTAAGAGACCAATACAAACAGGAGGAGAGCGTGCAAAACACGACACAGACAGTAACCTGAACTCAGGAACTGGAACAGCAACGCTACCCACCCCATTATTGTTTAGCTTCAGCTTTTAATTTTGAAAATATTTCAATTACATAATTAGTTAGTGTTTGATAATTTAGATCAGGAGACTTCAAGCTTATCCAAATGTTTTCATTTCAGCTGATTCCACTGGTTTGATGAATTCAATCTTCAGATGATTTTTAGGAAGGGTTTATACTGGGTTGGAATCAAACCCAGAATAAGAACAGATTCCTGATTGAAACAGTAAACGTACACCGGTCAGGCATAACATTATGAGCACTTACAGGTGAAGTGAATAAGACTGATGATCTCCATATCATGGCCCCTGTTAGTGGGTGGGATATATTAGGCAGCAAGTGAACATTTTGTCCTCAACGTTGATGTGTTAGAAGCAGGAAAAATGGACAAGCGTAAGGATTTGAGTGAGTTTGATGAAGGGCCAAATTGTGATGGCTAGACCACTGGATCGGAGCATCTCCAAAACTGCAGCTCTTGTGGGGTGTTCCCGGTCTGCAGTGGTCAGTATCTATCAAGGAAGGTTGGTGCAGTGGTGAACTGGTGACAGGGTCATGGGCGGCCGGGGCTCATCGATGCACGTGGGGAGCGAAGGCTGGCCCGTGTGATCGAGAGACGAGCTACTGTTGCTCAGAGAAGTTAATGCTGGTTCTGACAGAAAGGTGTCAGAATACACAGTGCATGATGGGTCAGGGCTGTTTAGGCAGCAGAAGGGGAACCAACACAATATTGGTCATAATGTTATGCCTGATCGGTGTATACAATGTACAAGCTCTTCTCTTAGGCAAAGCACTAAAGTGCAATATTAATGACTAACAGAAAATGCTGGATGTAGAAGATGTAAAGCCACGTCCACTGATGATTTGCAGTTACAACACAACTTACCTGGACATTAATGGAAATGATTGAACCATGATTATATAGAACAAGATGTAAGTCAGAAGGTCAGGGTTCAAGCCCCAGCACTACCATGCTCTACTGTTAAGCAATTGAGCAAGGCCCTTAACCCTCTCTGCTCCAGTATAATAAACTGCCCCTGTGCTCTGACCACAACTTCCTCAGGTGGAAAATGTGAAGAATTCCACTGCACTGTAGTGTATGTGTGGTGATAGCAAAGACTCCTTCATATTACTTTACCTTTATATTTTAAAGCACTGATACTGACACTGATACAATCACTTTGCATATCCTGTGAATAGAAATCTATAGTTCTGGGCAATAGAATTAGCCGAAGCTGTGTGTACGTTGCTGGGGAGAGTGATATTTTGGTGCACTTTTGCAATCATCCCCCTCTTGCTGCTCATATAACGCAACATGACGACTTTGTGGTTGATCACACACATAGGTCACAGAATGAAGCTACTTTTTCCTTTAAGGTCCAAAGTTCAGCTTTCTAAAAAATAGCGTGTGCAAAAAGATAAAAATAAAAGTAAAGTATCCGAAAACATCCTGCATGATTACATGGGAAATTAATAAATAAAGGCTTAAAATAATCTAAGCATGAATTCCAGTTTGGTCATGAATTCAAGGCACGTCTGCTGAGATGATGATTTATTTATAAGCTGAACCTGATTTACAGTTACGCCATTTTCAAATGCACTGAAACTCGGAACAACAGTAATAATTTCTGCAACGCCAAAACCTACCCAAATAAAAACACACACACACACACATTAGTTTTGGAATATGCTTTAGATCATGTGGGAGCATTTTTGGCATTTGGAGTAGGGAAAATGTAATTCATTCTTGGTTTGTGATGAGAAGAAATGCCCCATCTGAATAAGCAAACCAAACACTACATGATGCTGCAAACTTAAAGAGAGTCGTAACTCGATTCCAGGGCACAAGGCCCAGAGTGCGGTTTAATGAAACAGACCTCCCAGCTTGTATGAAGAAATGTGGTCAGAGGCAAAAGGACATAGGATGCACAACATCCACAACACCACCTACCAAGAGTAATATTATGGAAAGCTGGCAGAGCTGACTGTTATGGGAATGACTTGATTTTGCCATCCAGTGCAGAAAGATGGATGAGGTAGCCATGATCACACTTCACTATAGACTGTTTCTTAACACACACACACACACATGCCCCCTGCAAGCGGTAGCATTACGCTTTAAAAAAAGGACAGGGTGTGTCACCTGCACTTGTTGCTAATTGCTGTTTATAGTTGACTTCAGCAAACAGGAGGCCTGTAATTTACTGACTGACTGAATAAAATAGGAATTGGACAGAAAAGTGACAAAACGCTTACACAGTTCATTTGACGGAAACACAGCTCTGTTTCCACAGCTCTGTCCAACATATCAGGGGGTCAACCCAATCAAAAAAAAAAAAGAGGAGGAGGAGGAGGAGAAGGAAGAAGGAAAAGAATTTTCCACCAACTGAATCCTTGTTTACACCGTTTTGTTCGAATTATGCGGACAGACCGACGTTTTTTCCCATGTAACTAACCATATGGCCATCTTAGACATCTGCAGCCACTAGCTCCCAGTAACTGGCATGAATCAGAAAAAGAGACAAAGCAAAGTCTAGGAATGGGACTTACTTAATGGTTTATTGCCGCAGTTATGAACCTCCACAACCACATTTGGTCTGTCCTGAAGCTGAATTCTGAGGTTTAGACGCTGGTTGCTCTACTTCAACCAAACCTCACTGGGACATCAAAGCATCTCCACATCTCCACAAAAAGCCTTTTGTTTTTTTTTTGTCTCAAATTCTCCTGTGTCTGTTGTGTCTGTGGCCTATAGAATTATAAATATGGAATGTTACACAAAAAAGACTATCTTTTTGATGGGTCTATAGTTTGGACTGAAAGGTAAACCCTCCGTCTGTAATTGGATTCGGTTTAAAGTTTTGCAATGGACATTAGAAATAAAAGGTTCATTGCAATGTCCTTTAAAAACTCGGGTCAGACATGGATTGATTGGATTATACTAGCAGAGCCTCCTGAAAAATGCATCGAGTGACTCAATCCACACACAGAACCATGAGAACTCGGCTGTTTAGTTTTGGAAAGAAAAAATAATAAAAAAAAAATCGTTTCAAATTCGCAGGAGTGGTTTTGCAGATGACTAGAACATCATAACAAGAAACTAAGTGCTTAAAAGCATAGTAGTCCCGTATTATAATCAACATCTTTTCCAGGGCTTCAACTAAAATAAAGGGTTTTTTTTTTTTTAAGGCAAACATTTCCTTCCAAGAGTCCAGAAGGGATCATATGAACAGAGGCTGGCATTTACACCTCAGAAACACATTTGCTGATTTTTTTTCTCTAAGGGAACAAGAGGTAAGGGAAAGATCCAGAGCTCTTTGCCAACACAACCATCCCACTCCTTCGGTTGTGGGAATGTGGTTTCTTCTAAAGCACTTTTACCCCCTCTCCTCCTCTCCCACTCCTCCCGTAGGAACAAACATGTCTCCACATTGGCTACACGCAGACTGGAAGGCGACTGCATGGAGGAGAGTGGAAGCCTCCAGCACCCCATGGATCATGCTATGCATGACCGGCTGCTGGATCCAAATGCGACTATTGTGTCTGTTAACGAGTTCTAACGTCTTCTGTCACTCGTACACATCACCAAACCGCATGATTTACCAAATAAGTGAAGGCAGGGTCAATATGCTCAGATTGTTCCAACGGGTTTGTTCACATCATTATAATCTCACATTAAAGTCGATGATTTATTCATACGCTGCTTATATATTTCATGCATACCAAAGACATGAAAGAAAATGCTCAATTATTCTTATTGAGCACAGTATAAGGTCATTTTACTGTGAAGGTTTTGAAGTCC